>NC_030382.2:5119151-5398570 GCF_001625215.2 Daucus carota subsp. sativus | reverse complement strand
TTCCCGACTCCTTCATTGTCCCCCACATATCCACATGATGATGGTGTCAAGCACTTTAAAGCCTTGGACAAGGAGAAAGACATATTGGTGATAATCACTAAATGATAAATGCTCTAAGAAATAAATAATTAATAAGATACTTGACACTTCTGTGGACTACTATTATAATACGGTATTATAAAAAGAGTATTGCTAGAATTTAATGTTTTTCTTCATACTTCATTAAGAGCCTAGTGAACATATAATACCTAACTAGTACTAAACACATGATACCTAAATAGGGGATTTAATATACAGTAATTATAGCCGCATACAATCAATTTAGTTTTTAATTTTAGCTAGACCAGCCAGTTGATGGGAGCAAAAAATGCATATTTTCCCATGAGGTAATATATACTAAAGAGGCACTATAGAAGCCAAATATTTAAATGTAGATCGTGGTAGAATAAGCTAAGAAAATCATTCCGGTTCATAAATTATTTACAATACTATAATCTGGTCTAAGACACATTAAATTCACATAGATGAGTAAATCAATTTTAATATCAATGAAATGGCTGATTCAAAATGAAGAACTCACACAAAATTATCAAATATAAATTAAGTGGTATACTATAATTAGATTATGAATACCTGTGAATGTATAGTAGAAGATTTAATCTCCTTTCAAGGAGCAGCAATCTCCTTTCGAGCAGCAGCCAAATGAAGAGGACAAGCTTGCGATTATTGAATATAGCTGAAAGATCGTGGTGGCTAGACACAACTAGGATTATCTTTCTTCTTATATATATTTATTATAATTAGTACCCTAATGGGCCTACTATAATGGGCCACTATATTACATGGAGACAAAATAGTATATTATCTATTGCTTGAGAAAACACACGTTCACAACTAAAAGCCCACCTAACAGCCCACCTAGCATAAAAAAATATAAATAATTCATTAAATATTGTTTCTCTAACCAAACTTAAACTATCTAAGTAAAATATGGTTCCTCCATAAATAATCAAAAGATCAAATATTTATTTTGAGCAAATTCTTAGCATGAGAAATTTATTGATAAACTATGTTATGATATATAGTTAAACTATTTTGTAATCTCATTTTAAAATTTTAGTATACAATTAGTATAAAAAAACTTGTTCCAGTTATTTGTAATTGTCAAAAAGAAAAGAATATTAAGTTTAAATTAAGATTTTCTTTTAAGCACGAAAAATTACTACCTTTTTCCAAAATTATCACCCTATAATTAGTTTGTGTTATATCTCAAGAATATACATGCGGATTTATATCAAATATTTATTGCTATATCGGAGAAATCCTTGCACAAAGATAAGGTATAACATTATGACAATTTTTTTTTACTATAATAACATCTCTATATTTGATTTGTTGTGCAAGTAATGTCTAATATGATAACAATTCTTTGTCACTATGACTCCTTTGCGAAGTCCATAAAAAGAGGTAGAATACATTACTAGTATATTTTTCATCACAGGAAAAAAGGTTGCACTAAACAATTTTTTTGAAGAAGATCATTTCTTGGTCATGTCTCAAGATTCAATAATAATGTTGGAGTGAATAAATTTTGTGAAGCGAAGAAATTTACGTAAGTTATCGACAAGTAACAGATGCATTACCTGTCTTCAACGACAAGTAAAGATGCATTATATGGTCGAGAACTCTAGTTTTGTTTATCACAAACTCAAGATATCGACAAGTGTTCGAATCCTATCAGGATGTCTATCGCAGAATCTCTCCAGTCTACGGTGATGTCATCTCCCACAAAGTTTAGGATTGTTACCGTGATGTCTAATATAGCAAACTCATAATATGATATCGCGACGTCACTTGTAGCGAAGTCCATTTATCCTATCATGAAGTGGAGATGTCGATAAGTCAATATTAGTTGTCGTGAACTGAACTTATCGACAAGTCAAATTAGTTGTCGTGAAGTAATGTTGTCGATCGACATGTAGAAATATATTGGGAACTATTATGTTGTTCAAATTGATCAGAATAAATCAAGAAGACAAATAAAATAACCATTAGTACTATTATTTCTAGCGATTATTTTTTGAAAGGAAAGGTGGCAAGCCTACAATTCAACTTGGAGTTTACTCATAGATGGATGTATACGATGTAGAAGGACAGAGTCGTTATAACAGAAAAAATGTTGTTGTATCTTTTGATTGATTAATACAAATCAATTGATTAACACAAATCAATTGATTAACTAAAGGTCATGCGAGATGGCCCTAAAAATTTAGTCAATAAAACTTCAATGACCGAAAAGAAAACCCAAATAAAAGACACAAGATCCGCACGAAGGGAGAAAATAAAGATGGAGAAGAAAAATGGAGAAACAAAGTCAACTGAAATGACACAATTTTTAATTAACGACAAAAAAATCACAATATACGATAAAAAAAACCCATCAACTATGCACCTCCATCAATAGGAACACAATAAGTTAAACAGATGATATAAAAAGCTTAATATAAAGCCTTTTATATCTAGTTATAATGAATCACAAAAATCAAACCATAAATACATAATCAATAACAAAGGACATACAAGACAAAGGATTTTGAACTCATATCATCATCGTAGGGTCAATTCACACGATTCTTACCTTATCGAAGTAAATAGAGGTATACACCGGTTATGTATTATTTAATTATAGCTGTTTAAAAATGGAAAATAAATGAGAATGATATTTTTATTTTTCCGTCGTAACTAAATCGCCATAAGTTAACATATTTAGCTAAAATACAAAACAAAATGAAATAAAATGGTTTACGTTCCGTCTCAACTACGCGTCGTAAGCTCACTTAATTATTTAATTATAGCTGTTTAAAAACAAGAATAAATGAGAATGATTTGTTTATGTTCCTTTAGAAAAGCAACAATAATAATTATTACAGCTTTATAAATATGCCTTAGAGCTACTTTTAATATGAATGTTGTTGCATCAGAATTATTGATTGTTTGATCGATAAAAACAAAGCCAAGAAGTTTCTTGTGAGAATGAAAGGATACTGTATTATTTACCGCTTATGACTTTTAATCGTCTTTTCTTCTATGTACAGGGGAAGGCCCCCGCTGTAGATGATGGTAACAATGATAAAGATGGGGACGGAAACAGGGATTAGAGTCCGGAATCTGAAGATCGTGAAACCCAGCCACCACCTAATGTAAGATCTAAGATAGTCCGGTGATCAAGGGTTAATTAACAGTAAATAGGTGGTTGAACTTCGTAAAACAGTCAAACAAAGATTACGCCGGAATTTTGGCACCAATGACTAGCCTTTTTTTGGAAATGAGAATAAATCTCAACGAGTAGCTTCGACAAGAAGATCTTGACGGAGGAGTTCATGTCATTCAAGAAAGCTTATCATCTAACCATCGGACTTGGAAGATGACCGGGGACATTTAGATAATAAAACTTTAATGTCTGATAAGAAAGCATCTTTCTTCTAGACAACGTGACACAAAGTGTCATATCACTGACAAAAATTAGCAGATTACAACTAAATATTCTACATTATCGACGACTAACAAAACATTTTTATAAAAAAAAGGCAATGATATTTCATCACGAAAACAAAAATAAAAGCAAAACAAAACATAGTCTACACATTTTAAGGACTGAGGTCCAAACCAAACGAAATCCTTTGGTTTAAACCTCTAACCAGTAATTGAAACTTTACCAATCAGTAATGACTAACCTTTTTTATATATAAATTTTAGTCTTTTATCTAATCTATTATTGCTTGCAATTGGATTTGGATGGAGCTCTAGTTGTATTGTATGGGCATGATTTTTTATATATAATTTAGCATGCTAGAATAATGAACGAGAAGTGCAGAAACCAAAAGTGTATATTTAAATCACTATTGATAAATTGAGCAGTGGGTCCATGTGACTAAACTTAAGACAGTTGTAAATGCTATTAATTATGACGAAATAGGCGGAAAATTTATGTGGTAAATAGACAGATTAAGCTCGATGTTGTTTTCTGCACATATTTTACATTAATTTCAAAGAATAAGAAGAGCAAAAGAGATTACCATTTTGCTGAAGCTTGTTTACGCCTCTTCCTGATGCATATACCAGTGCCTTCTGCTTGTTCTGTGTCCAAGTCCTCAACCACATTGACAACCTGAAATGTTGGCATATCATTCGAATGCTCTTCAGACAGTACTTTCAAATACTATTATGGAAAGCTTCACTACTGCCACCTCATATTTTTATTTCTTTTAATTTTCAAATAGAAATCGATAGTATATTTTTTGCTAAATGTGTGATATGACAACAGTTTCATAATAAGTGATCAGGTATGTGCATAATATATCCTTCATGTTTCCATCACTTTTAGCCTTTTCCAGCTCTTAGTACCAGATGGAGAAGATAAATTAAAAATAGAAAGTTTACCTCAGATTAAAGCCAGCTCCATTGTTTCTTTCATTTTCCTTTTTCTTAGATTCTTCCACCTGAGATTTCCTTCTTTCCTGCTTATCAGCATTGTCCTTTAATAAATTTTCGAGTTCCCTTGAGGTATTCCTGCACACAAGTATTGTTTTTCATATTTCCTCGACATCCTTTCTCATTGTTTCGATTACTTAATTAAAGATCATGAAGCAATGTGAGCACGCGCCAAGTGACTGCAGATGCACAATTAACTGATAGTTGGAGAAAAGACAGCAAAATGTTTAAGTTTAAAGGTCATCACCTTTTTGGTAGATTGTTGCCATGGTTTCCACCAACTTGCTGTATTTTATAACAGGTGAAATTAATGTAGATGTTGTTGATCCTCGTGGGTGCAACTATCGGTCTGGAATTACGACTTCCAGCAGGGGAAACAATATTTCCTGGTTTATTGCCATCCATGTCAGAGATGAATACCTGCAACATCATATTACCCAAGATGTCACCAGACTACACATTACGCATATGTATAGAAATATATAAATCTAAGAATACAGGATATGTAATTTAGTCCATATCATGAACCTTCTTATAAAAAGAAATATTGTGAAGAGATAGACTATATTTCTTCTTATCCTTAATAAAGAACTTGAAAAAGTGAGCAAGTAATATTTAGACAGGGGATTTAATAAATCACATCTTACAAACAAATATGAAGTTTGAGATCAATGTTATAATCCACATATGATTTGATGATGAATCAAGGGAAAAGATTATAGTTAAAAGTCTTGAACTTATTATAGTCAGCTCAAACTAGTAGCTTATTAATGTTACAATCACTGTTTCTTGTGTTCTTTGTGATCAGCTTGTTCTTGATGTTCTTATGTTTTCTCTGTCATTGCGATTATGTTTTGATCGCGACTGAGTTCATTTGTTAGGATTTGTACTTCACTTAAATGTCTTATGCTAACATTGTCCTGCGTAATCTCTCTGATATGGTTAATCTCTCACCAAACAAAAACAACACTGCTTGTATCAACACACACTTTATGCTGATAACACATCCAGAATCTATTCTCACTCTATTGAAAACAATTCACATCCGCTATATCTTCATTATAATGATCATCCTGATTTGATCTTGATTTCCAAGAAATTAGTAGGATCTGAGAATTATGCTTCTTGGAAATGTTCAATGCAAATCGCCTTGTCTGCTAAAGATAAGCTTGTCATTGTCACTGTGAGTTTCCCTTTCCTAGTTGACACATCACCTTTACATGCACCATGGAAACGCGTCAATCATATTGTAATTACCAAGATCTTGAACACGGTCTCCGATGATATCAGGAACAGTATGCATTTTATAGATAGTGCTTATGCTATCTAGAATGAACTCGCTCAATAATTTTCTGCAGTTAGTAGTGAAAAATTTTATGAAACTCAGCGAGTTCTTCTGAAGCTCGAGCTAGGGAATGACTGAGTTGAGGTTTACTTTCATAAATTCAGAAGATTTTAAGATGAACTTCAAGCTTTGTAGTCTCCTGTTAAGTGCACATGTGCTTCTTCTAGAGATTGGGGCTATGCATCTTGAGAGGACTCGTTTAACTCAGTTCTCATAGGTCTTCATTCAAGCCACACCGCAGTTCGTGGTCAGCTACTCACGATGAATCATTGGTCGTCTATTAATCAGGCTTTTATGTTCCTCAAGCAAGAAAAAAAAAACAGATTCAGTCTCATGATTCTGCTCCAACACCATCTTTGGCAATAATGGTCACCTTGCCAGGATAATCATCAACAATTTCGGTCTAAATCCCAAAAAGATCCATATAGACCTTCCCTACCACTTCTTCTATAAGCTTCTCATTACCATACCTACTACCACATTTTCTCCTACTTCATCAACTACTTCTCCAACACAACTTCATCATCCTCCTTTACAAACACATCGATGAAAGATTATATCACTCCAGATCAGCCTTTCCATCCTGCTACCGGCCAGTCTTCTTTGCAAGCAAACACCATTCTTTTAACATGTCCTATTGATGATGACAAATACAATTTTTCTCATTACTCCCCTCCTACATCTGTTTTCGTTGTGTTGTCAGCAAACAGTTAAACAACTATTTATAAGCCATTTATTTATAATGAAGCCATGAACAAAAAATTGAGTGCTTTAGAAAAAAAATAAGACTTGGAAGGTTGTTCCATCACCTCCTAGCAAAATGATTATGGGATATAAGTGGTTCTCCAAAGTTCTGTATTTGGCCGATGGTTATATAGACAAATTTAGAGCTCGTTTGGTAGCTCAAGGCAACACTCAAATTAAAGCACAAGATTACTATTATACATTTTCTCCCATTACTAAAATGGCTACTGTCCAGACTCTTTTAACTATTTGTGTTGTTAAACAATGGGATATCCACCGGTTAGATATTAACAATGCCTTTTTTCATGGTGGTTTACTTGAAGAGGTTTACAAGGCATTATCGGAAGGTCATCCATTGTATCCTAGTGGTTTTGTTTGCTTGTTGATAAAGTCTATCTACGGTCTCAAAACGCGTCTAGATTGTGGTTGGAAAATTAGCATATCTATTACTTCTAGTTCTTTTTTAAATTTAGAGGCCTTTTGCAATAGTGATTGGGGCTCCACTCTCGACTTAAATGACATGCTTAGGAGTAATACTGGTATGTTTGTGATGCTCGGTTGTTCTCTGGTTCAGACACTCAAGTAAACAAAAGGTCGTATCACATTCAAGTGTGAAGGTTGAGCTCGGTGCTATTGCTGACACTGCCTGTGAACTATCAGGGCTCACACTTTTGATATCCAAACTATAATATCACCAAACTCTCCACTTTTATTGCTTAGTGACAATCAAGCCGCATTAGATATAGCTGTTGATCCGATTTTCCGTCCCAAAACAAAATATTTTACACTTGACTGTCATTTTGTTCATGACAGATTCATTCTAATCTTATCAAACCATTTCATATTCCAAGCTCTTGTGAACAATGGTGATTATTTAAAGATGAGGAGATGATTCTAGCATGTACCAAATTATAAGGATGAATTTAAATATAAGTAAAAAAGGTGGAGTTGTAGAATCCATTTTAGTTGAAACATGCTAGATAACTTTACGGTGAGGCTTTCAAAAAAGTCCAAAAAATTCGTATTCACGATAAAGCGTATATTATTCGTATGTGAGATCAAACGGATATTATCCGCATCTGAATCCGACAATGTCAAATACGGAGACGGATATAGGTATATTCGTATATCCTATAACATTCGAATCTGAAATTAAATATATATGTTTTTTAGATACTATATATATTTTTAATATAAGTTCACTAACTTTATTATGTGTGTATTAATATATGTATTCATACAATAATATATTTAGATAAATTTTATATAATTGTAAAATATTATAGACATATATCATAATATACTTTGAGTTTAATATTTTAAAGATAACAAGTTTATATTAGAAGATAAATAAAATTAATATTTGAATAAATATAAACCGTCTTTAATAACGATAAATTACAAGTTTTGATGATCACACTTCAGCAAGCTGCTTTATTATAATAGCCTACTATTTTGTTATTGCTTGCTTTAGCCTGCCAATTTGTATTTGCTAATTCAGTTTTGCAGGAGTTAAAAACAGCAAGCTGTTATGTGATAACAGCAAGCTTAATAGAGTCTGGACAGAAGCAGTGTTCTACCCGGATTTTGAACTCAAGATTTATACAAGGGTTAAGACTTATATATTGTAAATTCTCTGTTTAGTATATAGTTTTAGTGAACGTTTTAAGCTCATTTAAAATTAATAAAAAAAATTCTAAATATAGGAAGAACTTGGGAAGAATTCAAAATCTTTTCACTTAACAACTTTTATCTTATCCCTAAATTATAGGAGCTGATTTTTAAACGTTATTCAAACCCTAAACTCCTATAGTTTTGCATATGATACGTTGAGAACAACGTTCACACAAGAACGTTGATGGAGAAATTCAGATATCTAGCCATTATATTATTTCAATATATATATGGCTCATGTGTTTTTCATATAAGCAATCAACTCACTTTGAAAAGCATCAATCTTTCTCTAAACTTCGAGCTTGAATTGTTCACTGCTATTATATATTATTTAGAGAATACTTTTGAGTTGTAATCATTCTTCTTGTAATTGATTATTGTGATTAGTCACTGAAACTAGCAACGGTTCTTAGTGGATTAGAACGGGAAGAGCTAGGTAATTAGTTACATTGATTCTCAAGTGCAAAGGGTTCAGGAACGAAGGAATTCAAGGAGAGGAAGCTCACGAATTCAGAGGTTCAAGGAACGAGTTGCTTGGAGAATTCAGTGGGAAGCTAGTTGCAAGTTGCTCAAGGTTAAAGGGATAACAGCAAGCTGTTTTAGTGACTGGGTAAAGGGAAGATATATTATTATTTTGTAATTGTTTGATTTTAAGTAATAATATATTCTCTTACAGAGTTGGTAAAGGATCAGGACGTAGACCATTAGATATAGGGGTCGAACCTGGCTAAAATAGCTTGTGTCTGATTTACTTTTCTGCTCTTTATTGTTTTGATATCTGCCTGCTATAATTGCAAAACAGTAAGCTGAAATATCCAGTAAAAGTTTAAAACTGACGTTGGTAGCTAATTACACCTATCACCCCCCTCTAGGTGTTATTTCAATAACTTTAATTCTTAACTCATTTTTTACAAATTATTTTTTTTATAAAAATAAAGTTTTGATGAAAAATCAGATTCAGATCCGGATATTATCCGTATCTGGATAGTAACCGTCGGATCCGGATTCAAATATTATCCTCTAAAAAATATCATATTCGGATCCGGATATGAATATGAATTTTCATATTCGCATCTGGATACGATTACACACATATCCGTATTCAAATTATCAGTTTGACACCTACTTTACGGGAAGTCAATATGTTTAACTTAAAATGCAACAAAAAATTGTTAATTTCATCGAGGAGGGAACTGCCTATGATTACGGTTGTACGTCATCTATATGAAAGAATATATTGTGCTTGTATTAAAACAAGTTTAAAAATCACATGCTAAAATATTTTAACATGCTAAAAAAGTAAAAGACATGTCACAATATATATCACTGAGTAAAATAAGTTTAAAAATCATTTGATCTCTTAGTTCATTTACAAGAGTATAGATCTGAAGTAAAACAAACTAAATTCACATAAATGAGTAAATTAATCCGAATATCAAAGACATGGTAGATAGAAAACACCTAATTTAATGGGGTAATTAAGATGATATGAGTTGAACGATACCTTGGTCCTTCGACGCTCAACGAATCTTATGAAACAACATGGATTAGGCATCTCATACAAAATTAACATATATGTGTGTGTATGTGTGTGTCTAGATAGATATATCAGATGTATATTCAATGATATACTATTAACACAAAGATAATTACCTCTGAATGCAAACCAGATTGTTTAATCGCGTGTCAAGTAATTGAATGTAGCCGCCGATTGATGAGATTAAAGATTTTGATATTTTGTGTCGGCTGTCTGCGGCCGCTACACTAATTACGATTATCTTCTTTTTATATATGATGATTATTGTTATTGAATTAATGGGCCTATCATTTTTCAAAAGGCCGTATAGTACATATAATTGCAATTGGGAGTCAATATGTATGGACAACAAAAAGCCCAATTGATCCAATTCAATGAAAATTGTTTCTCCTACAAACAAATAGTACCAAGCTAAATTTATGTTCCATTTTTTCAATAAACATGACCATAAGTTAAAGAGATGACTTCCTCCTCAATAATTTCATATGTAGTGTGAAGAGACACTACAAGAAACGGGCCCATCAGCGACCAATATTATTAGCGATCACAAGGATGTCGCTAAATCGGAACATCGGCGCTATCCACGATGACAAATATCATTGTCTCTAATACCCCAATGGCAATGGACCGCCATCGCTAATTCGTCACACTGAAATATTTTCTCAAAAAAATGATGAGAAAATTGGCGCCAAGTCTTTTAGTGACTACCCCTTTGTTGTGACCAAACCTTTTTGCTAAAAGTGCCATATCACCATAGAATTAGCGACTGCACTTGGTTGTTAAAAGTCGTCGATCCCCTCCCCTGCAAAAAAAAAAAAAGATTTTGTCGCACCACATCTGCGACTAGTTTATTAGCGACCAAATGTCATTCCAGAACACTTCATGCCATCAATTAGCTACAGAAATCAGTCAAAAGGTGATCAGTTATATCTTAATAATAAAATATTATTTTATTTTATATTACCGGTTAATGAAATTTTGATTTATTTATATTATTTTTATTTTATTAAATAAAAGATATATAGAATTTACATATTTTTAAATATAGTAAATTTACTAGTCTTTATAGAGATGGTTAAAGTTTTCAGGTTAGTAACGAGATCTGAGTTTGAATATAAGCCTCATCTTATGTCCTCTACTTAAATATGGAATCTTAAAAATTCAAGTTCATTCTGCTAATGGCTTAGATAGCTTTGTTGATTTTTTTGAGCCGTATTGTGGATTTTATAGTTATATTCAGACTTTCATAAAGTTGGTTTGAAAGTATTTTAGAATGAAAAAGAAAGCATATAAAGTTAATAATAAATATTTTGAATAATGTAGTTAGAGATTAGACTGTTGAGGCCAATTAGATGTCTATTAGGAGCCCCAATTTTGAACCAGGGAAGACTTTATGTTAGGATCGGGGACCAAGTCTTTACCTAGCTGACCATCTGTATTGTTCAATTAATTATGGAAATGCATTGTATTATTAAATAATTTAATAAAAATATTATTCTAAGGAAAATAAGTTTTAAAAATGATAAGTTGGAAATTTCCACATAAAGGTTGAATTTAAAATTTTTGATAATTGATCACACCGTGAATTTGTGTATCTTGAAAATATTCTATTCATTATTCTTTTTAGTGGAAACCAATTTTATTGTAATTGAAACACTCCTCATAACTCAATTATATCTATTCGAGTTATACTTGCTGAGCTATCTTTTCTTATTATTTATAACCGTTCCGGGTAGGATTGAAAATGGTCAATTGGTTAGGTTCCACTTTGAGGACCAGGTAGAGTATTTTTTCGACTATTGTGGAGCGAGTGGTGGTTAAAATAAGTTTTTTTTAAAGTTTTTGTATCTTATTTAAATATTTGGTTATTAATTTGGCTTCTTGTCAGGTTTTTAGCTAATAACATAGATTAAGTTTATGGTAACCCTAAGTAAACAGGTTGTTTTCAATTTTATAATATGCATGCAATCCTCATATTTTAGTTGTCAATTTATTTCTTTTATTAATATTTATCTTAGGTTTTTAAAATTTTTAGGAATTTTGTCGTCAGATTTTAACCTTATAGTGGTCATAATTAACATCATTCTAATTTAGTAAAAAAAATAAAAAAAATATATAGATATGTTTATAGTGTTTTTGATATTTCTTATCTTAATATGATATTATATAATATGTAGAAAAGTTCTTTTCATTTTAATTTATTTGAACATGAAAATTTTTAAAATATTTAATTTTATAATTTGTGTTGAGTTTTCTAAATTTATGCAATCCCTCAAATCCGACATCCCTCAATTCGAGGGTCTGGATTTGGTGCGACTAAAACAAAAATAATTTAAAACTAGTATTTTATTGAAATAAAGTAAAAATAAATATTTTTGAAAATTACCAAACTGAATAAAATTTTGAATGCCATTCCTCATTTTTCTTGATAAATCATGAATAAAAATAATAAAATAATTTTCGAAAATTCAAGTCGTCACAAACTACAGCTTTGATGAATTTTTCTCGTGCTTTACTCAAGGAAAGAGTCCTTGAGGAAATTTCCAAACCGTCCTCTTCCATGGGTTGATTTTCATCAGCAACTCCTGATTACAACGTATAATTAATTAGTAGAAATAAACAAACTACCAAAATTGTCACATAGTTGGCCTAATCAATATGTTTAACTCAAAAAATAACAACAAATTATTATCATCATTTAAGAGGGCCGTGCCTATATATGGTAACGGTGTATATATGAAAGAATATTTTGTGTAAGCATTAGAACTTCTTCAGCTAGAATCCAAGTTTGGTCCTTATGACTTGGTGTCCTCCCTCTTCCACTAGTCCTTTATCCTTTTACGTTAAGCTTGTCTTAAGTTTTTCTAGAGCCAATCAAGTCTCCATCCTAATTTCTACCAGATGTTTTGCCCTTATTTCCCACATCACCTGCATTTATCTTTTCTAGGAAATATATTCTTAGGATTGCATTTGGATTTTTGTACTAGCTCCCCCATTTTGGCATCATCACCAAGTAGGATATCAACTAAAGCTCAACCGATAATTATACCTCTATCAGCTCCGTTTTCAATTCTACCTGAGATTTTTCGAATTTCTCCATCCTTTGAATTAGAGGCCTAACAAGCCTCTTTTGTTCAAGAATGAGCCTTCATATGAGCAAACTTAGTCTTTATAGAACTGACTTCCTCGTGAGTAATTTCATATTAGCGATCAATATTACCATTGTGTGTCAAACTCTCGTCCTCCAAGATAAACTACCTAGGGCACATATGGAGTGCTACTTATAAAGATATAGACACATCACCATAATATTGCAGAATACTACTATAATTAATTATATACTACTATAATTATAATAATGCTAAAAAGAATAACATGGTGTTAATAATCAAATCTGCCTAACGTTAGTTAAAAAAAAAAATCCAAACGTAACATTAGTGACAAAAAGAAAAAGAAATTATAATTTAGTGGTAAGTTTCTAAATACACAATAATTGTTGGTCTCTAAAAGTGCCATATCACCATGTTATCAGTAACCGCACGTGGTTGCTAAAAGCCGTTGCTATAATATCCCCTCCCCCCAAACAAAAAAGAAGAAGAAGATTTTGTCGTATTACATCTGCGACCAGGAATATTAGCTCAACGTCATCAATTAGCTATGAAAATCAGTTGCAGAAGGTGGTTGCAAATGTAATTTTTTATTTTTTTATTTCTTTTGATACTGAGGTTTTTTTATCAGTAATATCTTAATAAAAAATAATTTTTTTTGATTACTAGTTAATGAAATTTTGAATTATCTATATTATTTTCATTTTATTAAATAAAAGATATATAGAATTTAGTTATTATAAAAATATAATATATTTACTAGTCTTTGTTAAGATGGTTAAAGCTTTCAGGTGAGTAACCAGATTAGAGTTTGAAATATAAGCCCCATCTTTTCTGCTCTACTCAAATATTGTATTTTAGAAATTCGAATTCATTCTGGTGATAGCTTAGATAGCTTTGCTGATTTTCTTTTGGGTACCGTGGATTTTAAAACTATATTCAGATGGAAAATAAAGAATGTGAAGTTAATAACAAAGATTTTGAATAATGTGCTTAGCATAAGAGACTAGAGAGTAGTATAGTTGTTGAGGCAAATTAGATGCCTATCATAAGCGCCACTTCTAACAAATAATTTCAAGATACCAAATTTCTTAATATTCAACATGACAAACATATTAAATCTTTACAACAATAATGTACAGGTTAAAAGTTTGATGTGTTTTCTCCAACATTTCCTATCTAAATGCACATGACAAGATGAAAGCTAGCTTCGCAGGTGCTTTGTTGAAAGATATGGTCAGGCTTTCCACGAAATGATAAAGTGAACTTCTCTTCATATTTGGAAATTGTATATGGCAATTGAGGCATTAAAGAACCGTTAAGTTTTGACGGAAGGGGTGAGAATGAAGCACCTAAAATAACCAATGGGTTGCGATATGCAATTTCTAAAAGTTTGCATACTAAAGTGTTTTTGGGCCCAAGCATAAGCATGCGATATACAATTAACTCTTTTTCCACTCACGTTTGTTTTCCATTGAATTTGATTGATGAATGGTCGAATTCTAGTATTAAACACAATTAATACTTGGTATGTATAAAGAAATTATAGTTTTTTCTTTACATTAATTGAATGAAGAAATTATTGCTAAGTATATAACAAGTAATCAATTTAATTATATAGGCCTATATGTGTAAAAGAGCTTACCACTTTTTTAAGCCTACCTCCGCCTCCTCCTGAAGCGTATATCAGTACTGCTTTCTTCTTTAAAGTCCAAGTCCTCAACCACATTGACAACCTGAAATGTGGTGGTGCGTCGAAGATTTGGCATATCGATGGATCTTGATCTTGAGACAGTAGTTCCTCCTCTATCAGTGGACCCTGTGATGACGGAGAATGTCCTGAAGGTGCTACTCGTAGCAAGTCACGGGCCACAAGACCTGCTACACCATCGGTTTCCCCAATAGACTTTGTTATCCCATAAAGTTCAGACACTAGCATAGTCTTCTGCAGTTTTTGTGGACGAATCTGTCATTTTTGTACAACCAAACCTTTCTTGGCAGCAGAATCATCGTCGGGGACATCAGTCATCACATTATTTTCTTCTGAAATTACATATTCAAGAAAGCCTCAAACAAAGAGGATAAATTGCTACAAAGAAATGTGAGAGCTTGCAAAAAATCTACATGATAGTATCAACTATCAACTACCTTTGACGACTTCACCTAATGCTTTACTCAAGGAAACCTCCAATGTGTTATCTTCCAAGGGTTGATGCTCATCAGCAACTCCTAATTACAACGTAAAATATTAGTAGAAATAAACAAATTACAAAATTGTCATATAGTAGGCCTAATTATACACAAAGCATCTGACAAGTATGTGTATGTGTATGAGGGGGGTGAGTCTGTGGTTTCTCTCTGAATATATACATAATATGTGAAGCTAAAGTTAGTGTCGGGAAAAACTTTAAAATCATGTACCAGTGGTGACCGTCGCATTCTTAATTGGTGATTTGTTGGCGGCAACTACACTTGAATTCGGTTGTAATGGAAGGACCTCACCGCGTTCTTCATATTGCTTTCGAGTCTTCTCAGCAACATATTCTCTGCGTCACTTGAGAATGTTAAATAAAGTAGTGCTGGTGGTTTAACATCAGCAAATTTAATTAGACAGGGTCTCTATGCTCCACACAATTCTCTAGTCTTTATAGAGATGGTTAAAGTTTTCAGGTTAGTAATGAGATCTGAGTTTGAAATATAAGCCTCATCTTCTGTCCTCTACTTAAATATTGAATCTTAAAAATTCAAGTTCATTCTGCTAATGGCTTTGATAGCTTTGTTGATTTTTTCGAGACGTATTGTGGATTTTATAGTTATATTTTATAGTTATATTCAGACTTTCATAAAGTTCGTTTTGAAAGTATTTTAGAATGAAAAAGAAAGAATATATAGTTAATATTAAATATTTTGAATAATATAGTTAGAGGCCAGACTGTTGAGGCCAATTAGATGTCTAAGGAGCCCAATTTTGAACCGGGAAGACTTTATGTTAGGATCGGGGACCAAGTCTTTACCTAGTTCAATTAATTATGGAAATGCATTGTATTATTAAATAATATAAGAAAAATATTATTCTAAGGCAAATAAGGTTTAAAACGATAAGTTGGAAATTTTCACATAAAGGTTGAATTTAAAAGTTTTTGATAATTAATCACACCCTGAATTTGTGTATCTAGAAAATATTTTATTCATTATTGTTTTAATTTGAAACCAATTTTATTGTAATTGAAACACTCTTCATAACTCAATTATATCCTACTATTCGATATCCTACTATTCGAGTTATAGTTGTTGCGGTTCCTGGTAGGATTGAAAATGGTCAATTGTTTAGGTTCCACTTTGAGAACCAGGTAGAGTATTTTTTGGACTATTCTGGAGCGAGTGGTGGTCAGAATCAGTTTTTTTTAAGTTGTTGTATCTTATTCAAATATTTGGTTATTAATTTGGCTTCTTGTCAAGGGTTTTAGCTAATAACATAGATTAAGTTTATGGTAACCCTAAGTAAACAGGTTGTTTTCAATATTATAATAGGCATGCAATCCTCATATTTTAGTTGTCAACTTTATTTCTTTTATTAATATTTATCTTAGGTTTTTAAAATGTTCTAGGAAATTTGGGGTCACATCTTAACCTCATAGTGGTCATAATTAACATCATTATAATTTAATAAAAAAATAAAAAAATTATATAGATATAATTATAGTATTTTTGATATTTCTTATCTTAATATGATATTATATAATATGTAGAAAAGTTCTTTTCATTTTAATTTATTTGAACTTGAAAATTTTTAAAATATTTAATTTCATAATTTGTGTTGAGTTTTTTAAATTTATGCAATCCCTCAAATCCGACATCCCTCAAATCCCAGGGTCTGCATTTGGTGCGACTAAAACAAAAATAATTTAAAACCAGTATTTTATTGAAATAAATTAAAATAAATATTTTTTAAAATTATCAAACTGAATAAAATTTTGAATTTCATTCCTCATTTTTCTTGAAAAATCATGAATAAAAATAATAAAATAATTTTTGAAAATCCAAGTCATCACAAACTACCTTTGATGAATTTTTCTGGTGCTTTACTCAATAAAATTCAAGGTTAGATGTCATCTTAAATTTTTATACTATTGTACAAAAATAAGGATGAATACTATAACAAATATAGATAATAGAAAATTATAGAATTTCTTAACCTTGATTTTAGGTTTATATGATATCTAAATTGGTGGTTGAATTCCACAAAAATATAGTATCACTTGACTCAGTTTTACTTGAGAATTGATTGTAAATGATAAATTGTTTCAAGTCATTGATTTCAGATTGATGATTTAATGAATTTTTAGAATTCTAATTATAATTCTTCCAAATTTTACCACTCATTTATCTTATTATTACTCCCTCGGTCGATCTCATTTATTTATAGTTTTTCTTCTTGCTTGGTATGTATTTTGAGGTTCCCTTCTTATAAAACATAGTTCCATAACCTAATTTTGAGATTTTTTTTAATAAAAATCCAATCACTAAATTTTTATTCAAAAAAAAAATTAAAATAATTTATGAGACTAAATCTTTTAGAAGCCTTAAAATGTGTGTCAAAATCTCGTCCTCCAACATAAACTACCTCGGGCACATATGGAGTGCTACTTATAAAGATATAGACACATCACCATAATATTGCACAATACTACTATAATTAATTATATACTACTATAATTATAATAATGCTAAAAAGAATAACATAGTGTTAATAATCAAATCCGAACCTAACGTTAGTGACCAAAAAAAAATCCAAACTTAACATTAGTGACAAAAAGAAAAAGAAATCATAATTTAGTGGTAAGTTTCTAAATACACAATAAGTTGCATGGCGAAAAAATCTATTTTCCCTTCTCTTTTTTATCGGCTCATACTCCTAATTTGTGATAGGGGTCGTTTGGCTGAGTTTAAAATAAGTGATTATTGCTTAAAGTAAACAAGTGAAGTAGAAGTTAGAAGGAAGTTAGCGACCGAACGCGGTCTCTAAAAGTGCCATATCATCATAGTATCAACAACCGCACGTGGTTGCTAAAAGCCGTTGCTATAATATCCCCCTCCCCCAAAAAAAAAGAAGAAGATTTTGTCGCATTACATCTGCGACTAGGGATATTAGTGACCAAATGTCGTAGCAGAAAGCTTCACGTCATCAATTAGCTATGAAAATCAGTCGTAGAAAGGTGGTTCCAAATGTATTTTTTTATTTTTTTATTTCTTTTGATATTGAGGTTTTTTTTATCAGTAATATCTAAATAAAAAATATCATTTTAATTTTTTATAACTAGTTAATGAAATTTTGAATTATGTATATTATTTTCATTTTATTAAATAAAAGATATATAGAATTTAGTTATTATAAAAATATAATATATTTACTAGTCTTTGTTAAGATGGTTGAAGCTTTCAGGTGAGTAACCAGATTAGAGTTTGAAATATAAGCCCGATCTTTTCTGCTCTACTCAAATATTGAATTTTGGAAATTCAAATTCATTGTGGTGATAGCTTAGATAGTTTTGCAGATTTTCTTGATTGGGATTGTAAAACTATATTCAGATGACAAATAAAGAATGTGAAGTTAATAACAAAGATTTTGAATAATGTGCTTAGCATAAGAGACTAAAGAGTAGTATAGTTGTGGAGGCCAATTAGATGCCTATCATGAGCGCCAATTTCGCAACGGGGAAGACTTTATGTCCAGAATTCGGAACCAAGACTTTATGTGGTTGATCACCCGTATCGTCCAATTAATGATGGAAATGCATCATCTTATTAAATATTTTCAAAAAATTATTATTCTGATGAAGGAAGTCTTAAAAATGATAAGTTTGAAAGTTTCATAGAAATGTTGGAATTATAAAATTTGAACAACAAAGGTTGTTTCGATAATTGATTACACTCCGAATTTGCCTATCTTGAAAATATTATTCTATTCATTATTGTTTTCATTTAAAACCAATTCTATTCTAATTGAAACAGTGTTCTTAACTGAATTATATCCTACTATTTTAGTTATATTATATTTGAAATATATTATATACTTGTGAATCATAATTTTTGGTAATATAAAAATCTGAAATAATAAATAACTTATAAATAGTAATACGTTTACAACATTGTATTAAACAACTTTAAATAATAATATTATTTTATATTGTATGACTAATGATAAGTAAATTATTAAATCTAATAAACAAATTAACCACAAAGGGATATATATATTCGTTCACGAATCTTCTCATGTTTGTATAAATTTTTGAATTTTTTGAGTGTAATTGCTGAAATTTTAAAATTTTGCACGGTCTTTCAACATGCAAAGACAAATATCCTCAGTTTTACCACCAAACCCGAAATCCAAGAGATCTAGGTCATCTAACATCACAAATTTATATAGTCTTACACGGTAATGAACAACAGTGCCACCGGTTTAGCACAAGTTTCCCGAGCCTGGTTATGACTTCTTTTCCCACAGCTCCATCACTGATCCAGACCTAAAAACAAAAACGCAAATGCTAGACATTAGCACCACTTCTAACAAATAATTGCAAGATACCAAATTTCTCAATATTCAACATGACAAACATATTAAATCTTTATAATAATAATGTACAGATTAAAAGTTTGATTTGTTTTCTCGAACATTTCACATCAACTTCCCCAAATATGAAGAGAATTAACCTGCACCAACTAAATGCACATGACAATATGAAAGCTAGTTGCGCAGGTGCTTTGTTGAAAGATATGTTCAGGCTTTGAAAGAAATGATAAATTGAACTTCTCTTCATATTTGGAAATTGTATATGGCAATTGAGGCATTAAAGTTTTGACCGAAGGGGTGCAGAATGAAGCACATAAAATAACCAATGGGTTGCGATATGCAATTTCTAAAAGTTCGCATACTAAAGTATTTTTAGGCCCAAGCATAAGCATGCGAAATACAATTAACTCTTTTTCCACTCACGTTTGTTTTCCATGGAATTTGATTGATGAACGGTCGAATTCTAGTATTAAACACAATTAATACTTGGTATGTATAAAGAAATTATAGTTTTTTCTCTTTACATTAATTGAATGAAGAAATTATTGCTAAGTATATAACAAGTAATCAATTCAATTATATAGGCCTATATGTGTAAAAGAGCTTACCACTTTTTTAAGCCTACCTCCGCCTCCTCCTGACGCGTATATCAGTATTGTTTTCTTCTCCAAAGTCCAAGTCCTCAACCACATTGACAACCTGAAATGTGGTGGTGTGTCGAAGATTTGGCATATCATTTGATGGATCTTGATCTTGAGACAGTAGTTCCTCCTCTACCAGTGGACCCTGTGATGACGGAAAATGTCCTGAAGGTGCTACTCGTAGCAAGTCACGGGCCACAAGACCTGCTACACCATCGGTTTCCCCAATAGACTTTGTTATCCCATAAAGTTCAGACACCAGTATAGTCTTCTGCAATTTTCGTGGACGAATCTGTCGTTTTTGTACAACCAAACCTTTCTTGGCAGCAGAATCATCGTCGGGGACATCAGTCATCACATTATTTTCTTCTGAAATTACTTATTCAAGAAAGCCTCAAACAAAGAGGATAAATGGCTATAAAGAAATGTGAGAGCTCGCAAAAAATCTACATGATAGTATCAACTATCAACTAACCTTTTACGACTTCACCTAATGCTTTACTCAAGGAAACCTCCAATGTGTTATCTTCCAAGGGTTGATCCTCATCAGCAACTCCTAATTACAACGTAAAATATTAGTAGAAATAAACAAATTAAAAAATTGTCATATAGTGGGCCTAATTATACACAAAGCATCTTACAAGTATGTGTATGTGTATGAGGGGGGGTGAGTCTGTGGTTTCTCTCTCAATATATACATAATATGTGAAGCTAAAGTTAGTGTCGGGAAAAACTTTAAAATCATGTACCAGTGGTGACCGTCGCATTCTTAATTGGTGATTTGTTGGCCGCAACTACACTTGAATTTGGTTGTAATGGAAGGACCTCGCCGCGTTCTTCATATTGCTTTCGAGTCTTCTCAGCAACATATTCTCTGCGTCACTTGAGAATGTTAAATAAAGTAGTGCTGGTGGTTTAACATCAGCAAATTTAATTAGACAGGGTCTCTATCCAATGTATATATCTGATCAAGTTTATGGCAGATAATGAAGCATTCCTTCATCAATTGAGAAGGTGTGATCTCTAGTATAATATGTCAAGAATGGAGGAAGGAAGGAAATATATAAACAATTGTGCATTACATATAGTTCAAATTTCATTCCAATAGAAAGTTCCTCCCAAACTAGATAAGATAAATAAGATGATGTGCAAACAATAGAAAGTTCCTCCCAAACTAAAACTTTTGACACTATTTAAAAAATATATCTGCATAATAATATATCCTTATTGTTTCCCTCATTTGAGCGTATTTGAGATCTTATGATGTGTTTGGATGAGGTGAATGAATTTGAAATAAATGCCATAAAATTTGAACTATGTTAAAGTAAGTTTATCAATTTTATTGATCCCTCCATTTCATTTCATAAACCATAATCTTGCTATACTAAATTTTTTTCTCAAATCTCTCTATATCAATTTTGCACTCACTAAATGTTTTTCAAATTCCCTTCTACACCTATTATTTTCATTTACTTTTAATCATTCGATTACATTGTGTTTCATTTTTCCTAACGAAACACAATATTAGTAATATGACCTATAGGTAATAGAAAGTTCACCTCAAACTAAAACCAGCCAGATCATCTCTTCCTTTTGCCTTTTTACGAGAACTATGCTCCATACAATTCTCATTTGACTTTATACCATGGCCATCCTCTCCAGATTTTGAGAATTGCCCGGAATCATTCCTGCACATATGTTTTTTTTTCAATTTTTTCTGGTCATATATGTCCATTCTAATTGCTACATTAACTTAGTTAAAAGATCATGAACCAAGCTGAGCTTGTGCCAAGTCACCAAAGATGCACATTGCACTGAAGTTTGAAAGAAGACGCAAAGTACTTAAGTTTAATGGGTCACCTGCTTGGTAGATTATTATGATTGTTTCCACCAACTTGCTTCATTTGGTAACCGCTAAAATCGATGTAGATGGAGTTGATCTTTCTGGGCACCACTGTACGTCTGGAAACCGTATTTTCGGGGTTATTCTTCTCCATGATACAACACCCTGCACACCACGCATATGTCTAAGAAATATCGGATAAATAAATAGTACTCGGCCCATATATCTCCTAAACAATTATCTATTTCGATTTTTTATATTACAAAACTTATCAAAAATAGTAATCTTTATAATATAAAAAATATAATATTATTTATCTCAAATCTTGTCCCGTATTAGTTTAGTAAATGACATGGAACTCCTTTAATCTGGTTGTTTATGTGCATATAGGGTCCATTATTTTTAACCTAAGTGGAACTAATCAAACACAGCAAACTAGCATTTGGGAAAAGTATTTGGGAACAATTTTTGGGTACCTAGTAATTTCCATAGCACTTACATCCAACATATTTAGTTTACGCATTAAATATAAAATTGTCCCATCACTATACACATTTTGCTTACTTTCATCCATAATTTTACTCATGTTCTTAATTTCCAAGTCCCATCCAAATATAAATATTTAGATGGGACCAAGAGAATAGTTGGTAAAAATCGTCTCAGATTCATATACAGGGAATCCTATCTTCTATGCTCACACCACATGCTAACACGTAGATAGTGGATTTAATATAATTAATATCCATCACACATGTGAAAAGAAGCTAGCTAGAGTTTAGCACCATATATTAGACAACCAACATAATTTTGGTGATCAAATAAGTGTGAAAATAAAGTTAAAATGACCATAAGTTTTGAATAAGAAGAGAAGAGAAAATTTCTTCTTTTTTAGCAAGGAATCATTTTAAGTATTTGGCAATTAATTAAGAGGGGTGTGATTGCAATTTAAAGGTGAAAGATCCTTAAAAATATATAGTGGGGATAAATGACCTCAGATATATAAATTAGTAGGTTCAATAGTATAGAAAGAGATATAAATGAGGTTAAAGACCATTCAAAAAATAAAATAAATTGCTTAAAGATTTTTTTTCTCCGAGCTATATTTCTCGGCCTAATTATGGTCATTGAATAAATGAAACTTTGACGAATAACTAATAGATTTCCTTTCTTTCTGTTATTCCCCTTTCCTAGTGTATTAATAACAAAGCTTTTTTCCAATGTATAAACTAACAATTCCAATGATTTTGGCTATTATAACCTTCCTGACCACTATTTTTATTTTTTTGAGACATTTCACTTCTAAATAAGAAATTCTATTTCAAGCAACAAACTAGAATGGGGACATTCCAATTATACAATTCATACAATTTATTTTGTTTTCATTTTTCAGTGCTCTAGGAATATACGGACTCGAACCGTAGACTTTCTCGGTAAAACGGATCAAACTTTTTATTAGAAAATAAGGGGATATCTGATACTTATTGCTCATGGAAACTTTTATTCATAATTCTATTGATAAAGATAAGATAGTTGTTGGCACCCCTAAGTACTCCTCCATATCTAAAACCACTTGAAAACCATGTTCCACACTAGAAAGGGGTTGCAAAGA
The DNA here is from genome assembly GCF_001625215.2 of Daucus carota subsp. sativus. Lineage (NCBI taxonomy): Eukaryota > Viridiplantae > Streptophyta > Magnoliopsida > Apiales > Apiaceae > Daucus > Daucus carota. The sequence continues at coordinate 5,375,008 of NC_030382.2, read as the reverse complement.
AACTCTTTCCTCATATCGAACCTCTGGCCAATTTTGAATCTAGCCAAAGTGTGGCGATTGAGGATCTTGGTTGACATCCGATCCAACCTAGTAGTAAGCCATCCGCCAAAAACAACAAATAGCTTCGGCGGCCCTTTTTCGCCCACTCTTCGCTCTGGACAGGAGCGCTAGAGGGCACGGGGAGGGAGCTGGCGAAGTGTGCTGAGATCGATTGATCAATATGAATCTTGAGAGTGGATGGTTGATCGTCCCCTCCTTGTTGTGGAGGCTCTCTACACGAATGGTGTAACAACTGCCTCGTTGTCTCCTGCATGGACCCCGTGAAATTGAATTTTTTTCGAAAAAATGAAATAGGGAATGATTACTCATTACCAAGAAAATATGACCTAACTAGTGTTACACGGATTTAGGGAATCCCTGTCACATTGTTGGAGCAGTATTTTATTTCACATTCACTATACTTGAGCTTAGGAGCTCATATAGTTAAATTGTTGGACTTGCTCTTAGGTTGAAAGCATAACTCGTAATTTGTTGAAGTAATTATCTATGAGTATGTTCACAATTTTTTATGATATTAGATTATATGAGGGAGTTGCTTTAGAAAGAAGTTCATATCCTGAAAATTCATTCTTCTACACTGGATCATGTGTGCCTATCTGTCTAGTAAGTTTGTGTTACATACCAAATTATGAAATTACAAGAAACAAATAAATTTTGAGAATACAAGAAATAAGAGGGAACACAAAATATTGAGATCATAACCAAAGAGTGCTCACATATACAATTTTTCCAAATCTAAGATGTTAAAAGAAAAGTCTATTATGATCATTATTTATATCAACAACATGCATCAACTCAACCCATAAAAAGGTAACTTTAATTGTACTTGAGCGAATATATTAATATTGGTTCAAACCTTACCATACTAAATTGGGATTTTAAATATGTAGCAATTTTAGATTGAATAGATAACTAGTACATCAAATTAGTAAGACACCTGACCTTTTTGGCTTACAACCAACTCTTATCATAATCTTTTCAATTAAGTTCAAGCCATAATTTGACATATAATTTTGTTTATTATTTATATTATATTTTACGATAATACGGTATTTATGAGATGATCTCATGAAAATGATGAGCATATACACGGGTATAAGAAAACATTAGTGAAAATATTCTCTTAATAAAAATACATGAATTTACGACTCCTTCATGTTGTCGGTATGACATATCACATGATGATGGTGTTAAGCACTTTAAGCCTTGGACAAGGAGAAAGACATATTGGTGTATAATCACTAAATGATAAAATGCTCTAAGAAATAAATAATTAATAAGATACTTGACACTTCTGTGGACTACTAGCTATTATAATACGGTATTATAAAAAGAATATTGCTAAGAATTTAATGTTTTTCTTCATACTTCATTAAGAGCCTAGTGAACATATAATACCTAAATAGTACTAAACACATGATACCTAAATAGGGGATTTAATATACAGTTAATTATAGCCTCATACCATACAATTTAGTTTTTAATTTTAGCAAGACCAGCTAGTTGATGGGAGCAAAAAATGCATATTTTCCCATGAGGTAATATATACTAAAGAGGCACTATAGAAGCCAATAATATTTAAATGGAGATCGTTGGTAGAATAAGCTAAGAAATCATTCCCGTTCATAAATTATTTACAATACTATTAATCTGGTCTAAGACACATTAAATTCACATAGATGAGTAAATCAATTTTAATATCAATGATATGGAACTCAAACAAAATTATCAAATATATAAATTAAGTGGTATACTATAATTAGATTATGAATACCTGTGAATGTATAGCAGAAGATTAATCTCCTTTCAAGCAGCAGCAATCTCCTTTCGAGCAGCAGCCAAATGAAGAGGAACAAGCTTGCGATTATTGAATATAGCTGAAAGATCGTGGTGGCTAGACACAACTAGGATATATTTCTTCTTATATATATTTATTATAATTAGTACCCTAATGGGCCTACTATAATAGGCCTACTATATTACATGGAGACAAAATAGTTATATTATCTATGTGCTTGAGAAAACACACGTTCACAACTAAAAGCCCACCTAACAGTCCACCTAGCATAAAAAAATATAAATAATTCATTAAATATTGTTTCTCTAACCAAACTTAAACTATCCAAGTAAAATATGGTTCCTCCATAAAATAATCAAAAGATCAAATATTATTTTTGAGCAAATTCTTAGCATGAGAAATTTATTGATAAACTATGTTATGATATATAGTTAAACTATTTTGTAATCTCATTTTAAAATTTAGGATACAATTAGTATAAAAAACTTGTTCCAGTTATTTGTAATTGTCAAAAGAAAAGAATATTAAGTTTAAATTAAGATTTTTTTTAAGAACGAAAAATTACTACCTTTTTCCAAAATTATCACCCTATAATTAGTTTGTGTTATATCTCAAGAATATACATGCGGATTTTATCAAATATTTATTGCTATATCGGAAAAACCCTTGCAACAAAGATAAGGTATAACATTATGACAATTTTTTTTTACTATAATAACACTCTATATTTGATTTGTTGTGCAAGTAATGTCTAATATGATAACAATTCTTTGTCACTATGACTCCTTTGCGAAGTCCATAAAAAGAGGTACAATACATTACTAGTATATTTTTCATCACAGGAAAAAAGGTTGCACTAAAGAATTTTTTTGAAGAAGATCATTTCTTGGTCATGTCTCAAGATTCAATAATAATGTTTGGAGTGAATAAATTTTGTGAAGTGAAAGAAATTTACGTAAGTTATCAACAAGTAACAGATGCATTACCTGTCTTGAACGACAAGTAACAGATGCATTACATGTCGAGAACTCTAGTTTTGTTTATCACAAACTCAAGATATCGACAAGTGTTCGAAATCCTATCAGGATGTCTATCGCAGAATCTCTCTAGTCTACGGTGATGTCATCTCCCACAAAGTTTAGGATTGTTACCGTGATATCTAATATAGCAAACTCATAATATGATATCGTGACGTCACTTGTAGCGAAGTCCATTTATCCTATGGTGAAGTGGAGATGTCGATAAGTCAATATTAGTTGTCGTGAACTGAACTTATCGACAAGTCAAATTAGTTGTCGTGAAGTAATGTTGTCGATCGACATGTAGAAAATATATTGGGAACTATTATGTTGTTCAAATTGATCAGAATAAATCAAGAAGACAAATAGAATAACCATTAGTACTATTATTTCTAGCGATTGTTTTTTGAAAGGAAAGGTGGCAAGCCTACTATTCAACTTGGAGTTTACTCATAGATGGATGTATACGATGTAGAAGGACAGAGCCGTTATAACAGAAAAAATGTTGTTGTATCTTTTGATTGATTAATACAAATCAATTGATTAACTAAAGGTCATGTTGAGATGGCCCTAAAAATTTAGTCAATAAAACTTCAATGACCGAAAAGAAAACCCAAATAAAAGACACAAGATCCGCACGAAGGGAGAAAATAAAGATGGAGAAGAAAAAAGGAGAAAACAAAGTCAACTGAAATGACACAATTTTTAATTAACGACAAAAAAATCACAATATACGATAAAAAAAACCATCAACTATGGCACTCCCTCAATGGGAACACAATAAGTTAAACAGATGATATAAAAAGCTTTAATATAAAGCCTTTTATATCTAGTTATAAATGAATCACAAAAATCAAACCATAAAATACATAATCAATAACAAAGGACATACAAGACAAAGGATTTTGAACTCATATCATCATCGTAGGGTCAATTCACACGATTCTTACCTTATCGAAGTAAATAGAGGTATACACCGGTTATGTAATTATTTAATTATAGCTGTTTAAAAATGGAAAATAAATGAGAATGATATGTTTTACTTTTCCGTCGTAACTAAATCGCCATAAGTTAACATATTTAGCTAAAATACAAAACAAAATGAAAATAAAATGGTTTACGTTCCGTCGCAACTACGCGTCGTAAGCTCATTTAATTATTTAATTATAGCTGTTTAAAAACAAAAAATAAATGAGAATGATTTGTTTTATGTTCCTTTAGAAATGCAACAATAATAATTAATTTCAACTTTATAAATATGCCTTAGAGCTACTTTTAACATGAATGCTGTTGCATCAGAATTATTGATTGTTTGATCGAGAAAAACAAAGCCAAGAAGTTTTCTTTGTGAGAATGAAAGGATACTGTATTACTTACCGCTTATGACTTCTAATCGTCTTTTCTTCTATGTACTGGGGAAGGCCCCCGCTGTAGATGATGGTAACAATGATAAAGATGGGGACGGAAACAGGGATTAGAGTCCGGAATCTGAAGATCGTGAAACCCAGCCACCACCTAATGTAAGATCTAAAGATAGTCCGGTGATCAAGGGTTAATTAACAGTAAATCAGGTGGTTGAACTTCGTAAAACAGTCAAACAAAGATTACGCCGGAATTTTTGGCACCAATGAATAGCCTTTTTTTTGGAAATGAGAATAAATCTCAACGAGTAGCTTCGACAAGAAGATCTTGACGGAGGAGTTCCTTTCATTCAAGAAAGCTTATCATCTAACCATCGGACTTGGAAGATGACCGGGAACATTTAGATAATAAAACTTACAAAAATTAGCAGATTACAACTAAATATTCTACATTATCGACGACTAACAAAACATTTTTTATAAAAAAAGGCAAATGATATTTCATCACGAAAACAAAAAATAAAAGCAAAACAAAACATAGTCTACACATTTTAAGGACTGAGGTCCAAACCAAACGAAATCCTTTGGTTTAAACCTCTAACCAGTAATTGAAACTTTACCACTCAGTAATGACTAGCCTTTTTTTATATATTAATTTTAGTCTTTTATCTAATCTATTTATTGCTGCAATTGGATTTGGATGGAGCTCTAGTTGTATTGTATGGGCATGATTTTTTATATATAATTTAGCATGCTAGAATAGTGAACGAGAAGTGCAGAAACCAAAAGTGTATATTTAAATCACGAGGTACTTATGGCGGAAAAATTATCATTTTTTAAGAATTTACATCTGAGATAAAAATGATGATTTTTCCGTCATAAATACAAAGCATAAATGTAAATATATGAAGCACAACTTAAGACAGAAATTCCGTCGTAACCTCATTTACAGTACATATGACGGAAATTATTTTCACATATTGTGGTTGATAAGTTGGCCAGCAGGGTCCACTTGGAAAACATACAACGTATATTTTTTTTCGAAAATTACTGTTAAAAATGGGATCTTGGGTCCACATGGCTAAACTAACGACGATATTCTCGTCGTAAATATATTGGGTTAACATTGAAAATATGACGGATATTTTTCGTCATATATTACTATTGATAAATTAAGCAGTGGGTCCATGTGACTAAACTTAAGACAGTTGGAAAAACTTATTGCGACACAAAATTATATTACTGACCATTTTTAAAACTTAAGATGCCAGTAAAAATGACGTGAAATTTCTGTCGTAAATGCTATTAATTATGACGAGATAGGCGGAAAATTTCTGTCGTAAATAGCCATAATTATTGTAGTGTAAGATGTATTTATCAAGATATATATTCTTACATGAAATGACATGAGCTTAGCATAACTGTTCAAATTACAGTATTTTCTTACACCAAATAAACTCTACCTTCAAATTGTTACCTGAATAGACACGCGTCCCCCAATCAACAAGTCATTTTTCTAAAGAACGTGATTGTTCTTCAGCCAAAAGAATAGATCACTATTGAGCTGGGCATACTAAAGCAAATTTTCTCTAGTTATTTTGGTTAGGAATGCATATTGCAGAGCTATATTGTTCGCAGGCATTAATACTCGGTTTGCGTTCACTTGAATGGAATGAAATATGAGGAGAATGAAATGAAAAATAATAAGGAAATTTAAAGGAGAAATAGGAATACGGGAGACAATTGTGAGTGAGCATGAATATGAGTCTAGAATGTTACAACTTGGAACTACGCCCCTCGAATTCTGAAATCTGAATCTCTACTGGTTTTAATAATGACATAAGATCCATTTGGAACTTCCTTTAACATTTTAAGATTTTAGATGGACTTTTTATCAACACGTAACCTCAGTGTTATTTATGACCAGAACAAAATTACAACCAAAAACTAACCGCCCAAATTCGGAAATCTAATTCTATTGTTTCTCATAATAGCAGTAGAAAAATAATCTCAGATAATTAGCTAAAGGCATTTGCTCGTCAGAGTCATGTATTAATTAATAAAATGCAGATACTCATTGATTAAACTTCTCATGCATGAACAACATTCAGATTTTTGACTGAAAAAGTAATTGCCGATATTCCATAAAGTTCTCACATCACTTAACAAAATTCATTCAACATGGTCACCAAAAGCTGGATTAACCAATAACATCAGTTTTGCACGGTAACAGGGACTGAAATCCAGGACATCTAACATAATTCATTGATAAGATCATACACTATTGTGATGAACAACATCACTAAGTTTCCAAAACTTGCATTATAACTAACGTTAGTTGTTTCCCGCAGTTCCCTAGCTAGCTCGCTGATCAAGATCTACAAACAGAACACAAATAAGAATACATTAGCAGAACTTCAGAGAAATAATTACATGATGCAAAGTTTTTGAATAATCTGAATGACATGCATATTAAAACTTAATAATTTACAAATATACAGATTAAGCTCGATGTTGTTTTCTGCACATATTTTACATTAATTTCAAAGAATAAGAAGAGCAAAAGAGATTACCATTTTTCTGAAGCTTGTTTAAGCCTCTTCCTGATGCATATACCAGTGCCTTCTGCTTGTTCTGTGTCCAAGTCCTCAACTACATTGACAACCTGAAATGTTGGCATATCATTCGAAGGCTCTTGAGGCAGTACTTTCTCCTTCAGTACTGGACCTTGTGGTGGCGGTGATTGTCCTGAAGGCGCTACAAGTACTAAGTCAAGAGTCACTACACCTCCTACACTATTAGCTTCCCCAACAGGCTCTGTCGTCTGATAAATATCAGTCAACAGCCTAGTCTTCCTTTTTCGTCCACGCATTTGTCGTTTGTTGAGATTATTTTAAATAAACTAGCTGTTAGCTAGAAGTAGTTTGCATTAGCTTATAATTAGGAGCTCAGCATTAGCTAGTACCAGTAGTAGAGTTGTGATAGGACATTTGTTTGGTAGTTAGGAGTTTACAGGTTGTGTGACTACTGGTTGTAGTTATCACCATCTGTTGTTTTCTATATATATCTTGTATGCTGCGTTTTATGAATAACAAGGAATTACATTCTTCCTAGAATATACTTATCAGTGTGTGCGTTTGTAGTGAGTTTTCTAATACGTGGTATCAGAGCACAGAGGTTAAGGTGGTCGCACTCAGATTCTCGTCCAGATGGAACCCAACAAGAAGGAGAACTCGATTGGCCTGAGCTACCCGATGCTGACGAAGTCGAATTATACGGCGTGGGCTCTCAAAATGCGAGTGTTCATGCAGGCACATGGTGTTTGGGAGGCCATTGAGCCAAAAGATCCCAAGTCTACAACCGAAGAAAAGATGGACAAGCGGGCGTTAGCTGTTATCTATCAAGGAGTCCCTGAAGACATCCTCCTGTCCATCGCAGAGAAGAAAACGTCGAAAGAAGCTTGGAATGCCATCAAAGTAATGTCACTGGGAGCAGAAAAAGTGAAAGTGGCCAAAGCTCAGACCCTGAAATGTGAGTTCGAAGCGATGTGCATGAAAGAAATTGAACAACTGGACGAATTCTACCTGAAACTGAATAGCCTGGTGACCAATATTAGAGCCCTGGGAGAGAAAGTGGAGGAGGCGTACGTCGTCAAAAAATTGCTCAGAGCCGTCCCTTCTAAGTTTCTGCCAATAGCCTCTACAATCGAGCAATTTGGTAAGGTGGAAGAAATGTCAGTTGAGGAGGTCGTTGGCTCGCTTAAGGCTCATGAAGAAAGATTGAAAGGCACGACGGGAACAAGCCAAGGCCAACTTCTTTTGACAGAGGAAGAATGGAGGAAACGTGAGATTGACGAGGGAACACTACTTCTGACCCGTGAGGAATGGTTAAAGCAGACCAACAGAGAAGGGAGCCGAAGTGGTGGAGAGAATCGTGCTAAAGATGCAGTACGTGGTGCAAGGGACAAAAGCAGAGTGAGATGCTTCAATTGCCAAGCATATGGACACTTTGCTGCGGAATATCGTAAGCCACGCAGAGAGAAAGAGGGGCAAAAGGAGGCAAACCTCTCGCGAATTCTTGAGGATGAGCCAGCTTTGCTTATCGCTGAGGTGGGAGAAATAGAGGCAAAGGCCATGCTACTAAAAGAAGACTCAGTCATTCCAAAACTACGTACAAACGTCGAGAAACAAAGAGACTCGCAGGTGTGGTATCTCGACAATGGGGCAAGTAACCATATGACTGGACAACGAGGAAAATTCAAGGAGCTAGATGAACGTGTAACCGGAAAGGTGAGATTTGGAGATGGATCAACCGTAACCATTGAAGGAAAAGGCTCAGTCGCATTCCAGTGTAAAAATGGTGAGGAAAGAATTCTTCAAGAGGTTTATTTTATTCCGAATCTTTGTAACAATATCATAAGCTTGGGCCAGTTATCGGAGGCTGGGAATAAAGTAATACTAGAGGGAGATTACTTATGGGTTTATGAAGGCAGTGGAAAGTTATTAATGAAAGTAAAGAGAACTGAAAATCGACTATACAAAATCAGCCTCGAGGAAAGCAAGCCATCTTGCTTACTTACAAAATTGGAGGAAAATTCTCGTTTATGGCATGCCCGACTTGGACATGTAAATTTTCAGGCTCTAGAACTTATGTCAAAAGAGAACATGGCACATGGAATTCCGGAGATGATTCAGCCATTGAAAAGGTGTGAAGGATGCCTTATGTCGAAGCAATCTAGAAAATCATTCCCATCTCAAGCAAATTTCTGCTCACGTAAGGTACTGGAAATAATACATGCTGATATTTGCGGACCTATCTCGCCAACAACACCCGGAGGTAATCGCTATTTTCTATTATTTGTTGATAATTATAGTAGAAAAATGTGGGTGTATATGTTGAAGGAAAAGAGCAGTGCATTTGAGATGTTCAAAAAATTCAAGGCCCTGGTTGAAAACGAAACTGAAGAAAGCATTAAAACATTGAGGACAGACCGAGGTGGGGAGTTCTGCTCAAAAGAATTCACGTCATACTGTGAAAATGCGGGTATTCAAAGGCATTACACTGCACCATATGATAACGCCAAATCCCGTTCCGGTGCTTCTCCCGCCGTGTACGGGTGTCTTGCGGTGTAGCTGCTGGACGGGTGTCTGCAAAACAACACCGGAGGGGGGTTTGAGCCCCGCGGCGCCTCCGGCGTGAGAATGAGTACAGGCGTCGGAAAATAGATAGACGAGAAATGAGCTATCTATGTGTGGTGGGTGAAGGTGTATGGCTGCTGTGTATGGTGGCTTAGAGTGTGTGAGAAATATGAGAGTGTGGAGAAGAAGATCCTTAAGCCTCTCATCCTTGGTCTATTTATAGGCCTAGGATTAGGGTTTAAGGATGTGTACCTTGGATCCTGTCGTCCATCTGTAGGGCTTGGATGCTTAACACCTGTCCAGGTGTCAGCATTTTGAAGTGTTCAGGTTTGTCTTCATAGAGTTAGTAGCTGACCATTGTGTGACTTGGATCCCGGTTCATATCCAGACTAATATCTGGCAGGACTGGTGTCCACCAACCCGGGTTGATTGCCTCTCCAGGGTCATGGAATTCTCTCCGGGTTGGGTGCGCCTCCGGGATTGCGTCCTTGCATTGTTGGTCCTTCGAACCGGGGTTGGAGTTAGTCTTGCTCCCGGTTCTTGGCGGGATTGAGGTAACCCAATCCGGATTGGGATACTTGTCAGGACATGGTTGAACTATTCTCACCAATCCGGATTCATGTTTTGGAGTGGGTGGACTATTCTCCGCTGGGCCGAATTCCTCCCGGGGTTGTGCTGAGTCTGGACCAGACTTGGCCAAGGACTTTGAGAATACTGCCGGGTTGGATTATATACTATCATTTGCCCCTCACTCCCTGACACAGATTTTCTGTGTGAGGGAGTAGAGAATAATGCGAATCTTGTCTTCAATCTGGACGAGAATGGAGTAGGAGTAAAAATTTGCCCCCCAATCTGGGTTGATCCGGACAAGAGGTGAAGCTTTGCTTTTTGCCCCCCAGTCCGGGTTGATCCGGACAAGAGGTGAGATTTTGCTTTTTGCCTTTGGTCTGGGTTGGTCCGGATAAGGGGAGGTTTTTGCTGTCGTCATCTGATCCGGGTATGAATGAGTCCTGGCGAGATTGCTTGATATGAGTCCTGACGAGATTGCTTGACATGAGTCCTAACGGGTTTGTTTGACATGAGTCCGGATGGGATTGCTTGACATTAGTCCGGAAGTGATTGCTTGACATTAGTCCGGACGGGATTGCTTGACATGAGTCCGGACATGATTGATTTACATTAGTCCGGACGTGATTGCTTGACATGAGTCCGGAAGTGATTGCAACCTGGGTAGCTTTTGCTTGTTTCCCTTAGAAAAAATTTTCCAAGTAAGAGATAGCTCATGATTGAACTCGGGTTCTCAAAATTGAACCGGGGTAGCTTTCTAAGTAAGAGATAGCTCATGATTGAACCCGGGTTCTCAAAATTGAACCCGGGTAGCTTTTGCTTTTTTGTCTTGGAATTTTTTTTTTCAAGTAAGAGAATGCTCATGATTGACCGGGGTAGCTTTTGCTTTTTTGCCTTAGAAAATTTTTCAAGAATTTTTTTCTAAGTAAGAGATAGGTCATAACTGGACCGGGGTAACTTTTACTTTTTTGCCTTAGAAAAATTTTTCCAAGTAAGAGATAGCTCATGATTGAACCCGGGTAGCTTTTGCTTGTTTGCCTTAGAAAAATTTTTCCAAGTAAGAGATACCTCATGATTGCACCCGGGTAGATTTTGCTTGTTTGCCTTAGAAACATTTTTCCAAGTAAGAGATAGCTCAAAATTGAACCGGGGTAGCTTTCAAAGTAAGAGATAGCTCATGATTGAACCCGGGTTCTCAAAATTGAACCGGGGTAGCTTTTGCTTATTTGTCTTGGAATTTTTTTTCCAAGTAAGAGAATGCTCATGATTGAACTGGGGTAGCTTTTGCTTTTTTGGCTTAGAAAATTTTTCAAATTTTTTTCTAAGTAAGAGATAGGTTATAACTAGACCGGGGTAGCTTTTGCTTTTTTGCCTTAGAAAATTTTTCAAGAATTTTTTCTAAGTAAGAGATAGGTCATAACTAGACCGGGGTAGCTTTTGCTTGTTTGCCTTAGAAAGTTTTTCGAGAATTTTTTTCTAAGTAAGAGATAGGTCATAACTAGACCGGGGTAGCTTTTGCTTGTTTGCCTTAGAAAAAATTTTCCAAGTAAGAGATAGCTCATGATTGAACCGGGGTAGCTTTTGCTTTTTTGCCTTAGAAAATTTTTCAAATTTTTTTCTAAGTAAGAGATAGGTCATAACTAGACCGGGGTAGCTTTTGCTTTTTTGCCTTAGAAAATTTTTCAAGAATTTTTTTCTAAGTAAGAGATAGGTCATAACTAGACCGGGGTAGCTTTTGCTTGTTTGCCTTAGAAAATTTTTCGAGAATTTTTTTCTAAGTAAGAGATAGGTCATAACTAGACCGGGGTAGATTTTGCTTGTTTGCCTTACAAAAAATTTTCCAAGTAAGAGATAGCTCATGATTGAACCGGGGTACCCGGCTTCTCAAAATTGAACCGGGGTAGCTTTGAAGTGTTCAGGTTTGTCTTCATAGTGTTAGTAGCTGACCATTGTGTGACTTGGATCCCGGTTCATATCCAGACTAAGTTCTGGCAGGACTGGTGTCCACCAACCCGGGTTGATTGCCTCTCCAGGGTCATGGAATTCTCTCCGGGTTGGGTGCGCCTCCGGGATTGCGTCCTTGCATTGTTGGTCCTTCGAACCGGGGTTGGAGTTAGTCTTGCTCCCGGTTCTTGGCGGGATTGAGGTAACCCAATCCGGATTGGGATACTTGTCAGGACATGGTTGAACTATTCTCACCAATCCGGATTCATGTTCTGGAGTGGGTGGACTATTCTCCGCTGGCCGAATTCCTCCCGGGGTTGTGCTGAGTCTGGACCAGACTTGGCCAAGGACTTTGAGAATACTGCCGGGTTGGATTATATACTATCACCATACACTCCCCAGCAGAACGGTGTGGTCGAACGCAGAAATCGCACAGTAGTTGCAATGACAAGAAGTCTTCTGAAAGAATCAGGTATGCCAGCGTTTATGTGGGGAGAGGCAGTGCGACACTCAGTTTACTTGCTGAATCGATTGCCAACATGCATATTGAAGGGGAGAACCCCATACGAGGCATGGAATGGCACAAAACCAAATTTATCACATGTGAGAATCTTTGGATGCACTGCAGTTATGAAAGTCCCAGCGGCACACACAAAAAAGCTAGACGATCGTGGCAAAATAGTTATGTACCTCGGCAAGGAACCCGGCACAAAGGGAAACAGGTTGTATGATCCGAAAATAGGAATGGTGCACGTGAGTAGAGATGTGGTGTTTCAAGAAGACAAAGTTTGGTCGTGGGAACTAAATGAGGTTAACACAATACACTTCCCTGCTCAGTACATCGAGATGACTAACCCCATCGATGCTGATATTGTAACTGAAGCCGAGGATGAAGCGAGGACCCCTTTGTAGTCACCACAAGTTCGGACACCATAGGCATCTCCCGGAGAAACCAGTGCAGTGGCGTCCCCTGTTGCAGCAGTGTCATCTGCTGTATTTTCTGGAAACAGCGAGTCTGTTGCTGGATCTTCTGAAAGTAGTGCGCCGGGAAAATATAAGCGCTTTTACTAAGCTTTATGACGAGACAGAGATCATAGACATACTCGATGAGCTGATGCTTCTGAAAGTGGAGGGACCAACGTCTTTTACAGAAGCAACAGAGGAAAAGGAGTGGCAAAACGCAATGAAGCAGGAATTTGATACAATTGAAAAAAATGACACTTGGACTCTTACAGACTTGCCACCCGGACACAAGCCAATTGGATTGAAGTTGGTTTTTGAACTGAAAAAGGACCCAGAAGGAAATATCGTGAAGCATAAAGCTCGTCTCGTCGCAAAGGGCTATGTACAACGCAAGGGAATTGATTACGACGAGATATTTGCACCAGTAGCTCGTCTTGATACGGTTCGATTATTGCTAGCTCTATCAGCGAAGGAGGGCTGGGAGGTTCACCATCTTGACGTTAAATCAGCTTTTCTAAATGGTGAACTCCAAGAGGAGGTGTACGTAACCCAGCCTGAAGGTTTTGTGAAGGAAGGAGAAGAACATAAAGTGTACAGGTTAATAAAAGCTCTATACGGTTTACGCCAGGCACCTAGGGCTTGGAACGCTCGATTGGACAAGTGTCTAAAGGAACTGGGATTTAAAAGATGTTTGCATGAACAAGCAGTTTACACAAAATCTGACAAAGGAAATACACTGATAGTGGGAGTATACGTCGACGACCTGTTAGTAACCGGATCGAGCAAGTGTGAGATCGAGGAGTTTAAACAGCAGATGAATAAACAATTTGAGATGAGTAATCTCGGGCTGCTGACTTTTTACTTGGGTATAGAGGTCAGGCAAACCGAATATTTCACCACACTGAAGCAGTCAGGATATGCCAAGAAGCTGCTTGAAAAATCAGGTATGATGAGTTGTAACTCTTGTAAATTTCCCATGGAATATAAGTTGCAGTTGGACAGGGACGAAGGTGGTAAACTGGTGGATGCTACTGAATACAGAGGTATCGTCGGAAGCCAGCGATACTTGACACACACCCGCCCAGATATTTCCTATGCAGTAGGTGTAGTGAGCAGGTTTATGGAAATGCCTACTAACAAACACCAGCAGGCAGTAAAGCACATATTGAGGTACGTAAGAGGGACGATAGATTATGGTTTGGTTTATAAAAATGAAGGAAACGGGAAAGCTCTACATGGGTTCTCAGATAGCGACCTGGCCGGTGATGTAATAGATAGAAGGAGCACTGGAGGGATGTGCTTCTATCTGAATAAAAGCTTGGTCTCCTGGGCATCGCAAAAACAGAGAATAGTTGCTTTGTCGTCCTGCGAGGCAGAGTATATGGCGGCTACAACTGCAGCATGCCAGAGCATATGGCTCAAGGGTCTGCTGGAAGAGATTACAGGGAAAAGTGTTGGACCAGTCGTGCTACACATAGACAACAGATCCGCAATGGAGCTGATGAAGAATCCAGTTCAACATGGGAGAAGTAAACATATTGACGTCCGATTCCACTTCATCCGTGAATGTATTGAGCGAGGAAAGCTGGTGACTAAATTTGTGGCTACGCATGAACAAAGAGCGGACATCTTGACCAAAGCACTGGGAAGAGTTAAGTTCGAAGAAATGAGAAGGTTAATAGGTGTGGAGGATGTTACTGCAGGTGGCTGAAGCACAGTCTGAAAATGTTTAGATTAGGGGGGAATGTGTTGGAAAGTTTAATCTCAACAATTTAAATAAACTTGCTGTTAGCTAGAAGTAGTTTGCATTAGCTTATAATTAGGAGCTCAGCATTAGCTAGTACCAGTAGTAGAGTTGTGATAGGACATTTGTTTGGTAGTTAGGAGTTTACAGGTTGTGTGACTACTGGTTGTAGTTATCACCATCTGTTGTTTTCTATATATATCTTGTATGCTGCGTTTTATGAATAACAAGGAATTACATTCTTCCCAGAATATACATATCAGTGTGTGCGTGTGTAGTGAGTTTTCTAATATCGTTTTGGTCTGCTTCCAGTACTGGATGCAAGTGGATATGAAATGAAACATGTTAAGAATTTTCAAACTTAAAGATCAATGGAACTGAAAAATGCAGGACACTCATATTTTTAATAAACTTTTGGATGAATATAATAAAACCTTTTATGGAAAGCTTCAGCTACTGCAGCCTCAGATTTTTATTTCTTTTAATTTTCAAATAGAAATCAATAGTATATTTTTTTGCTAAATGTGTGATATGACAAGAGTTTCATAATAAGTGATCAGGTATGCATAATATATCCTTCATGTTTCCATCACTTTAAGCCTTTTCCAGCTCTTAGTACCAGATGGAGAAGATAAATTAAAAAATAGAAAGTTTACCTCAGATTAAAGCCAGCTCCATTGTTTCTTTCATTTGCCTTTTTCTTAGATTCTTCCACCTGAGATTTCCTTCTTTCCTGCTTATCAGCATTGTCCTTTAATAAATTTTCGAGTTCCCTTGAGGTATTCCTGCACACAAGTATTGTTTTTCATATTTCCTCGACATCCTTTCTCATTGTTTCGATTACTTAATTAAAGATCATGAAGCAATGTGAGCACGCGCCAAGTGACTGCAGATGCACAATTAACTGATAGTTGGAGAAAAGACAACAAAATGTCTAAGTTTAAAGGTCATCACCTTTTTGGTAGATTTTTGCCATGGTTTCCACCAACTTGCTGTATTTTTTAACAGGTGAAATCAATGTAGATGTTGTTGATCCTCGTGGGTGCAACTATCAGTCTGGAATTACGACTTCCAGCAGGGGAAACAATATTTCCTGGTTTATTGCCATAGATGTCAGAGATGAATACCTGCAACATCATATTACCCAAGATGTCACCAGACTACACATTACGCATATGTATAGAAATATATAAATCTAAGAATACAGGATATGTAATTTAGTCCATATCATGAACCTTCTTATAAAAAGAAATCTTGTGAAGAGATAGACTATATTTCTTCTTATCCTTAATAAAGAACTTGAAAAAGTGAGCAAGTAATATTTAGACAATAAATCACATCTTACAAACAAATATGAAGTTTGAGATTAATGTTATAATCCACATATGATTTGATGATGAAGATGATGAATCAAGGGAAAAGATGATAGTTAAAAGTCTTGCACTTATTATAGTCAGCTCAAACTAGTAGCTTATTAATGTTACAATCACTGTTTCTTGTGTTTCTTGTACTTCACTTAAATGTCTTATGCTAACATTGTCCTGCGTAATCTCTCTGATATGGTTAATCTCTCACCAAACAAAAACAACACTGCTTGTATCAACACACACTCTATGCTGATAACACATCCAGAATCTATTCTCACTCTATTGAAAACAATTCACATCTTCTATATCTTCATTATAATGATCATCCTGATTTGATCTTGATTTCCAAGAAATTAGTAGGATCTGAGAATTATGCTTCTTGGAAATGTTCAATGCAAATCGCCTTGTCTGCTAAAGATAAGCTTGTCATTGTCACTGTGAGTTTCCCTTTCCTAGTTGACACATCACCTTTACGTGCACCATGGAAACGCGTCAATCATATTGTAATTACCAAGATCTTGAACACGGTCTCGGATGATATCAGTAACAGTATGCATTTTATAGATAGTGCTTATGCTATCTAGAATGAACTCGCTCAATAATTTTCTGCAGTTAGTAGTGAAAATTTTTATGAAACTCAGCGAGTTCTTCTGAAGCTCGAGCTAGGGAATGACTGAGTTGAGGTTTACTTTTATAAATTCAGAAGATTTTAAGATGAACTTCAAGCTTTGTAATCTCCTGTTAAGTGCACATGTGCTTCTTCTAGAGATTGGGCTATGCATCTTTAGAGGACTCGTTTAACTCAGTTCTCATAGGTCTTCATTCAAGCCACACCGCAGTTCGCGGTCAGCTACTCACGATGAATCAGTGGTCGTCTATTAATCAGGCGTTTATGTTCCTCAAGCAATAAAAAAACAGATTCAGTCTCATGATTCTGCTCCAACACCATCTTTGGCAATGATGGTCACCTTCCCAGGACAATCATCAACAATTTCGGTCTAAATCCCAAACAGATCCAGTAATAGACCTTCCCTACCAGTTCTTCTTCTATAAGCTTCTCATTACCATACCTACTACCACATTTTCTCCTACTTCATCGATTACTTCTGCAACACAACTTCCATCATCCTCCTTTACAAACACATCGATGAAAGATTATATCACTCCAGATCAGCCTTTCCATCCTGCTACCGGCCCGTCTTCTTTGCAAGCAAACACCATTCTTTTAACATGTCCTATTGATGATGACAAATATGATTTTTCTCATTGCTCCCCTCCTACATCTGTTTTTGTTTGTGTTGTCAGCAAACAATTAAACAACTATTTATAAGCCATTTATTTATAATGAAGCCATGAACAAAAAATTGAGTGCTTTAGAAAAAAATAAGACTTGGAAGGTTGTTCCATCACCTCCTAGCAAAAAGATTATGGGATATAAGTGGTTCTCCAAAGTTCTGTATTTGGCCGATGGTTATATAGACAAATTTAGAGCTCGTTTGGTAGCTCAAGGCAACACTCAAATTAAAGCACAAGATTACTATTATACATTTTCTCCCATTACTAAAATTGCTACTGTCCAGACTCTTTTAACTATTTGTGTTGTTAAACAATGGGATATCCACCAGTTAGATATTAACAATGCCTTTTTTCATGGTGGTTTACTTGAAGAGGTTTACAAGGCATTATTGGAAGGTCATCCATTGTATCCTAGTGGTTTTGTTTGCTTGTTTATAAAGTCTATCTACGGTCTCAAAAATGCGTCTAGATTGTGGTTGGAAAATTAGCATATCTATTACTTCTAGTTCTTTTTTAAATTTAGAGGCCTTTTGCAATAGTGATTGGGGCTCCACTCTCGACTTAAATGACATGCTTAGGAGTAATACTGGTATGTTTGTGATGCTCGGTTGTTCTCTGGTTCAGGCACTCAACCAAACAAAAGGTCGTGTCTCATTCAAGTGTGGAGGTTGAGCTCCGTGCTATTGCTGACACTGCCTGTGAACTATCATGGCTCACACTTTTGCTATCCAAAATATAATTTCACCAAACTCTCCACTTTTATTGCTTAGTGAGAATCAAGCCGCATTAGATATAGCTGTTGATCCGATTTTCCGTCCCAAAACAAAATATTTTACACTTGACTGTCATTTTGTTCATGACAGATTCATTCTAATCTTATCAAACCATTTCATATTCCAAGCTGTTGTGAACAATGGTGATTATTTAAAGATGAGGAGATGATTCTAGCATGTACCAAATTATAAGGATGAATTGAAATATAAGTAAAAATAGTGGAGTTTGTACAATCCATTTTAGTTTGAAACATGCTAGATAACTTTACGGCGAGGCTTTCAAAAAAGTCCGAAAAATTCGTATTCAAGATAAAGCGTATATTATTCGTATCTGAGATCAAACGGATATTATCCGCATCTGAATCCGACAATTTTAAATACGGAGACGGATATAGGTATATTCGTATATCCTATAACATTCGAATCTGAAATTAAATATATATGTTTTTTAGATACTATATATATTTTTAATATAAGTTCAATAACTTTATTATGTGTGTACTAATATATGTATTCATACAATAATATATTTAGATAAATTTTATATAATTGTAAAATATTATAGACATATATCATAATATACTTTGAGTTTAATATTTTAAAGATAACAAATTTATATTAGAAGATAAATAAAAATTAATATTTGAATAAATATAAATCGTCTTTAATAACGGTAAATTACAAGTTTTGACGATCACACTTCAGCAAGCTGCTTTATTATAATAGCCTACTGTTTTGTTATTGCTTGCTTTAGCCTGCCATTTTGTATTTGCTAATTCAGTTTTGCAGGAGTTAAAAACAGCAAGCTGTTATGTGATAACAGCAAGCTCAATAGAGTCTGGACAGAAGCAGTGTGTGAACATTTTAAGCTCATTTAAAATCAATAAAACATTTTCTAAATATAGGAAGAAGTTGGGAAGGATTCAAAATCTTTTCAAATAACAACTTCTATCTTATCCCTAAATTATAGGAGCTCATTTTTAAACGTTATTCGAATCCTAAACTCCTATAGTTTTGCATATGATTTCTAGCCGTTATATTATTTCAATATATATATGGCTCATGTGTTTTTTATATAAGCAATCAACTCACTTTGAAAAGCATCAATCTTTCTCTAAACTTCGAGCTTGAATTGTTCACTACTATTATATATTATTTAAAGAATACTTTTGAGTTGTAATCATTCTTCTTGTAATTGATTATTGTGATTAGTCACTGAAATTAGCAAGGGTTCTTAGTGGATTAGAACGGGAAGAGCTAGGTAATTAGTTACATTGATTCTCAAGTGCAAAGGGTTCAGGAACGAAGGAATTCAAGGAGAGGAAGCTCACCAATTCAGAGGTTCAAGGAACGAGTTGCTTGGAGAAGTCAGTGGGAAGCTAGTTGCAAGTTGCTCAAGGTTAAAGGGATAACAGCAAGCTGTTTCAGTGACTGGGTAAAGGGAAGATATATTATTATTTTGTAATTGTTTGATTTTCAGTAATAAAATTTTCTCTTATAGGGTTGGTAAGGGACCAGGACGTAGACCATTAGATATAGGGGTTGAACCTGGCTAAAATCGCTTGTGTCTGATTTATTTTTCTGCTCTTTATTGTTTTGATATCTGCTCTCGTAACAGCCTGCTATAATTGCAAAACAGTAAGCTGAAATATCCGGTAAAAGTTTAAAACTGACATTGGTAGCTAATTACACCTATTCACCCCCTAGGTGTTATTTCAATAACTTTAATTCTTAACTCATTTTTTACAAATTAATTTTTTTTATAAAAATAAAGTTTTGATTAAAAATCAGATTCAAATCCGGATATTATCGGTATCTGGATAGTATCCGTCGGATCCGGATTCAAATATTATCCTCTAAAAAATATCATATTCGGATCCGGATATGAATATGAATTTTCATATTCGCATCCGGATACGATTACACACATATCCGTATTCAAATTATTGGTTTGACACCTACTTTACGGGAAGTCAATATGTTTAACTTAAAATGAAACAAAAAATTGTTAATTTCATCGAGGAGGGAACTGCCTATGATTACGGTTGTACGTCGTCTATATGAAAGAATATATTGTGCTTGTATTAAAACAAGTTTAAAAATCACATGCTAAAATATTTTAACATGCTAAAAAAGTAAAAGATAAATCAATATATATCACTGAGTAAAATAAGTTTAAAAATCATTTGATCTCTTAATTCATTTACAAGAGTATAGATCTGAAGTAAAACAAACTAAATTTACATAAATGAGTAAATTAATCCGAATATCAAAGACATGGTAGATAGAAATCACCTAATTTAATGGAGTAATTAAGACGATATGAGTTGAACGATACCTTGGTCCTTTGATACTCAACGAATCTTATGAAACAACATGGATTAGGCATCTCATACAAAATTAACATATATGTGTGTGTATGTGTGTGTCTAGATAGATATATCAGATGTATATTCAATGATATACTATTAACACAAAGATAATTACCTCTGAATGCAAACCAGATTGTTTAATCGCGTGTCAAGTAATTGAATGTAGCCGCCGATTGATGAGATTGAAGATTTTGATATTTTGTGTCGGTTGTCTGCGGCCGCTACACTAATTACGATTATCTTCTTTTTATATATGATGATTATTGTTATTGAATTAATGGGCCTATCATTTTTCAAAAGGCCCTATAGTACATATAATTGCAATTGGGAGTCAATATGTATGGACAACAAAAAGCCCAATTGATCCAATTCAATGAAAATTGTTTCTCCTACAAACAAATAGTACCAAGCTAAATTTATGTTCCATTTTTTCAATAAACATGACTATAAGTTAAAGAGATGACTTCCTCCTCAATAATTTCATATGCAGTGTGAAGAGACACTACAAGAAACGGGCCCATCAGCGACCAATATTATCAGCGATCGCAAGGCTGTCGATAAATCTGAACATCGGCGCTATCCACGATGACAAATATCATTGTCTCTAATACCCCAATAGCAATGGACTGCCATCGCTAATTCGTCACACTGAAATATTTTCTCAAAAAAAATGAGGAGAAAATTGGCGCCAAGTCTTTTAGTGACTACCCCTTTGTTGTGACCAAACCTTTTTGCTAAAAGTGCCATATCACCATAGAATTAGCGACTGCACGTGGTTGTTAAAAGTCGACGTTGTAATCCCCTCCCCTGGAAAAAAAAAGATTTTGTCGCACCACATCTGCGACTAGTTTATTAGCGACCAAATGTCATTCCAGAACACTTCATGTCATCAATTAGCTACGGAAATCAGTTAAAAGGTGATCAGTTATATCTTAATAATAAAATATTATTTTTATTTTATATTACCGGTTAATGAAATTTTGATTTATTTATATTATTTTCATTTTATTAAATAAAAGATATATAAAATTTACATATTTTTAAAATATAGTAAATTTACTAGTTTTTATAGAGATGGTTAAAGTTTTCAGGGAGTTTGAAATATAAGCCTCATCTTCTGTCCTCTACTTAAATATTGAATCTTAAAAATTCAAATTCATTCTGCTAATGGCTTAGATAGCTTTGTTGATATTTTTGAGCCGTATTGTGTATTTTATAGTTATATTCAGACTTTCATAAAGTTTGTTTTGAAAGTATTTTAGAATGAAAAAGAAAGCATATAAAGTTAATAATAAATATTTTGAATAATGTAGTTAGAGACCAGACTGTTGAGGCCAATTAGATGTCTATTAGGAGCCCCAATTTTGAACCAGGGAAGACTTTATGTTAGGATCGGGGACCAAGTCTTTACCTAGCTGACCATCTGTATTGTTCAATTAATTATGGAAATGCATTGTATTATTAAATAATTTAATAAAAATATTATTCTAAGGCAAATAAGTTTTAAAAATGATAAGTTGGAAATTTCCACATAAAGGTTGACTTTAAAAGTTTTTGATAATTGATCACACCCTGAATTTGTGTATATTGAAAATATTCTATTCATCATTGTTTTTATTGGAAACCAATTTTATTGTAATTGAAACACTCTTCATAACTCAATTATATCTATTCGAGTTATACTTGCTGAGCTATCTTTTCCTATTATTTATAACCGTTCGGGTAGGATTGAAAATGGTCAATTTGTTAGGTTCCACTTTGAGGACCAGGTAGAGTATTTTTTCGACTATTGCTAGTGGTGGTTAAAATAAGTTTTTTTAAAGTTTTTGTATCTTATTTAAATATTTTGTTATTAATTTGGTTTCTTGTCAAGGTTTTTAGCTAATAACATAGATTAAGTTTATGGTAACCTTAAGTAAACAGGTTGTTTTCAATATTATAATAGGCATGCAATCCTCATATTTTTGTTGTCAACTTTATTTCTTTTATTAATATTTATCTTAGGTTTTTCAAATGTTCTAGGAATTTTGTTGTCAGATCTTAACCTCATAGTGGTCATAATTAACATCATTCTAATTTAGTTAAAAAAATAAAAAAAATATATAGATATATTTATAGTGTTTTTGATATTTCTTATCTTAATATGATATTATATAATATGTAGAAAAGTTCTTTTCATTTTAATTTATTTGAACTTGAAAATTTTTAAAATATTTAATTTTATAATTTGTGTTGAGTTTTCTAAATTTATGCAATCCCACAAATCCGACATCCCTCAATTCGAGGGTCTCGATTTGGTGCGACTAAAACAAAAATAATTTAAAACTAGTATTTTATTGAAATAAAGTAAAAATAAATATTTTTGAAAATTACCAAACTGAATAAAATTTTGAATGCCATTCCTCATTTTTCTTGAAAAATCATGAATAAAAATAATAAAATAATTTTCGAAAATTCAAGTCGTCACAAACTACAGCTTTGATGAATTTTTCTCGTGCTTTACTCAAGGAAAGAGTCCTTAAGGAAATTTCCAAACGGTCCTCATCCGCAACTCCTGATTACAACGTATAATTAATTAGTAGAAATAAACAAACTAACAAAATTGTCACATAGTTGGCCTAATCAATATGTTTAACTAAAAAAATAACAACCAATTATTATCATCATTTAAGAGGGCAGTGCCTATATATGGTAACGGTGTATGTTGTCTATATGAAATAATATTTTGTGTAAGCATTAGAACTTCTTCAGCTGGAATCCAAGTTTGGTCCTTATGACTTGGTGTCCTCCCTCTTCCACTAGTCCTTTATCCTTTTACGTTAGGCTTGTCTTAAGTTTTTCCAGAGCCAATCAAGTCTCCGTCCTAATTTCTACCAGATGTTTTGCCCTTATTCCCAAATCACCTGCATTTATCTTTTCTAGGAAATATATTCTTAGGATTGCATTTGGATTTTTGTACTATCTCCCCCATTTTGGCATCATCACCAAGTAGGATATCAACTAAAGCTCAACCGATAATTATACCTCTATCGGCTCCGTTTTCAATTCTACCTGAGATTTTTCCAATTTCTCCATCCTTTGAGTTAGAGGCCTAACAAGCCTCTTTTGTTCAAGAATGAGCCTTCATATGAGCAAACTTAGTCTTCCATTGTGTGTCAAACTCTCGTCCTCCAAGATAAACTACCTGGGACTACTTATAAAGATATAGACACATCACCATAATATTGCAGAATACTACTATAATTAATTATATACTACTATAATTATAATAATGCTAAAAAGCATAACATGGTGTTAATAATCAAATCTGAACCTAGTTAAAAAAAAAATCCAAACGTAACATTAGTGACAAAAAGAAAAAGAAATTATAGTTTAGTGGTAAGTTTCTAAATACACAATAAGTTGGTGTCTAAAAGTGCCATATCACCATGTTATCAGGAACTGCACGTGGTTGCTAAAAGCCGTTGCTATAATATCCCCCTCACCCCAATCAAAAAAGAAGAAGAAGATTTTGTCGTATTACATCTGCGACCAGGAATATTAGCTCAACGTCATCAATTAGCTATGAAAATCAGTTGTAGAAGGTGGTTGCAAATGTAATTTTTTATTTTTTTATTTCTTTTGATATTGAGGTTTTGTTTATCAGTAATATCTTAATAAAAAATAATATTTTTTTTGATTACTAGTTAATGAAATTTTGAATTATCTATATTATTTTCATTTTCAGAAAATTATTATTCTGATGAAGGAAGTCTTAAAAATGATAAGTTTGAAATTTACATAGAGAGGTTGGAATTATAAAATTTGAACAACAAAGGTTGTTTCGATAATTGATTACACTCCCAATTTGCCTATCTTGAAAATATTATTCTATTCATTATTGTTTTCATTTAAAACCAATTCTATTGTAATTGAAACAATCTTCTTAACTGAATTATATCCTACTATTTTAATTATACTATATTTGAAATGTATTATATACTTCTGAATCATATTTTTTGGTAATATAAAAATCTGAAATAATAAATAACTTATAAATAGTAATACGTTTACAGCATTATTGTATTAAACAACTTTAAATAATAATATTATTTTATATTGTATGAATAATGATAAGTAAATTATTGAATCTAATAAACAAATTAACCACAAAGGGATATATATATTCGTTCAAGAATCTTCTCATGCTTGTATGAAGTTTTGAATTTTTTGACTGTAATTGCTGAAATTTTAAAATTTTGCACCGTCTTTCAACATGCAAAGACAAATATCCTCAGTTCTACCACCAAACGGGCAATCCAAGACATCCAGGTCATCTAAACATCACAAATGTATATAGTTTTACACGATAATGAACAACAGTGCCATTTGTTTAGCACAAGTTTCGAGAGCCTGGTTATGACTTCTTTTCCCACAGCTCCCTCAGTGATCCAGACCTAAAAACAAAAACACAAATGCTATACATTAGCACCACTTCTAACAAATAATTTCAAGATACCAAATTTCTCAATATTCAACATGACAAACATATTAAATCTTTACAACAATAATGTACAGGTTAAAAGTTTGATGTATTTTCTCCAACATTTCCCATCTAAATGCACATGACAAGATGAAAGCTAGCTGCGCAGGTGCTTTGTTGAAAGATATGGTCAGGCTTTGAACGAAATGAAGTGAACTTCTCTTCATATTTGGAAATTGCATATGGCAATTGAGGCATTAAAGAACAGTTAAGTTTTGACCGAAGGGGTGCAGAATGAAGAACCTAAAATAACCAATGGGTTGCGATATGCATTTTCTAAAAGTTTGCATACTAAAGTGTTTTTGGGCCCAAGCATAAGCATGCGATATACAATTAACTCTTTTTCCACTCACGTTTGTTTTCCATTGAATTTGATTGATGAATGGTCGAATTCTAGTATTAAACACAATTAATACTTGGTATGTATAAAGAAATTATAGTTTTTTCTCTACATTAATTGAATGAAGAAATTATTGCTAAGTATATAACAAGTAATCAATTCAATTATATAGGCCTATATGTGTAAAAGAGCTTACCACTTTTCTAAGCCTACCTCCGCCTCCTCCTGACGCGTATATCAGTACTGCTTTCTTCTTCAAAGTCCAAGTCCTCAACCACATTGACAACTTGAAATGTGGTGGTGCGTCGAAGATTTGGCATATCGATGGATCTTGATCTGGAGACAGTAGTTCCTCCTGTATCAGTGGACCCTGTGATGACGGAGAATGTCCTGAAGGTGCTACTCGTAGCAAGTCACGGGCCACAAGACCTGCTACACCATCAGTTTCGTGGACGAATTGTCGTTTTTGTACAACCAAACCTTTCTTGGCAGCAGAATCATCGTCGGGGACATCAGTGATCACATTATTTTCTTCTGAAATTACATATTCAAGAAAGCCTCAAACAAAGAGGATAAATGGCTACAAAGAAATGTGAGAGCTTGCAAAAAATCTACATGATAGTATCAACTATCAACTACCTTTGACGACTTCACCTAATGCTTTACTCAAGGAAACCTCCAATGTGTTATCTTCCAAGGGTTGATGCTCATCAGCAACTCCTAATTACAACGTAAAATATTAGTAGAAATAAACAAATTAAAAAATTGTCATATAGTAGGCCTAATTATACACAAAGCATCTTACAAGTTGTGTATGTGTATGAGGGGGGTGAGTCTGTGGTTTCTCTCTCAATACATACATAATATGTGAAGCTAAAGTTAGTGTCGGGAAAAACTTTAAAATCATGTACCGGTGGTGACCGTCGCATTCTTAGTTGGTGATTTGTTGGCGGCAACTACACTTGAATTCGGTTGTAATGGAAGGACCTCACCGCGTTCTTCATATTGCTTTCGAGTCTTCTCAGCAACATATTCTCTGCGTCACTTGAGAATGTTAAATAAAGTAGTGCTGGTGGTTTAACATCAGCCAATTAAATTAAATAGGGACTCTATCCAATGTATATATATGATCAAGTTTATGGCTAGCTATAGAAGGCAAGATAGATTAGAACATTTTCCAATGAAGAAGAGACAATACTGAAGTCGTTGGTACAATTTCATAACAAATAACTTCAACACCGAGCTCATTCAAATTTCTCTGAGTTTTCAGATCACCCTAAAAAAAATGTTTGTTTTGATCTGGCTGGTTTTAGTTTTAGTTCACCTCAAACTAAAACCAGCCAGATCATCTCTTCCTTTTGCCTTTTTACCGGAACTATGCTCCACACAATTCTCATTTGACTTTATACCAACGCCGTCCTCTCCAGATTTTGTGTATTGCTTCGGCCGCGCTTTTTCGCCCACTCTTCGCTCTGGACAGGAGCGCGTGCTGAGATCGATTGATCAATATGAATCTCGGGAGTGGATGGTTGATCGCCGCCTCCTTGTTGTGGAGGCTCTCTACACGAATGGTGTAACAACTGCCTCGCTGTCTCCGACATGGACCCCGTGAAATTGAATTTTGTTCCAAAAAATGAAATAGGGAATGATTACTCATTACCAAAAAAATATGACCTAACTAGTGTTACACGGATTTAGGGAATCCCTGTCACATTGTTGGAGCAGTATTTTTTTTCACATTCCCTATACTTGAGCTTAGGAGCTTATATAGTTAAATTGTTGGATTTACTCTTAGGTTGAAAGCATAACTCGTAATTTGTTGAAGTAATTATCTATGAGTATATTCACAATTTTTTATGAGATTATATGAGGGAGTTGCTTTAGAAAGAAGTCCATATTTTCATTCTTCTACCGTGGATCATGTGTGCCTATCGGTCTAGTAAGTTTGTGTTACATACCAAATTATGAAATTACAAGAAACAAATAAATTATGAGAATATAAGAAATAAGAGGGAACACAAAATATTGAGATCATAACCAAAGAGTGCTCACATACACAATTTTTCCAAATCTAAGATGTTAAAAGAAAAGTCTATTATGATCATATGTTATATCAACAACATGCATAAACTCAACCCATAAAAAGGTAACTTTAATTCTACTTGAGCGAATATGTTAATCTTGGTTCAAACCTTACCATACTAAAAAAATTGAAATTTTAAATATGTGGCAATTTTAGATTGAAAAGATAACTAGTACATCAAATTAGTAAGACACCTGACCTTTTTAGCTTACAACCAACTCTTATCATAGTCTTTTCAATTAAGTTCAAGCCATAATTTGACATATAATTTTATTATGTAATTTAGTCCATATCATGAACCTTCTTATAAAAAGAAATATTGTGAAGAGATAGACTATATTTCTTCTTATCTGTAAATCCCGAGTTTTGATGATCACACATTTAAGCAAGCCATTGTTATATTCTAGCCTGCTTTAATGGTTTATGTTGATATTAGCCTCGAAATCAATTTATCAGCATAACAGCAAGCTGTTATGTGATAACAGCAAGCTGAACAGAGTCTGGACAGAAGCAGTGTTCTACCCGGTTTTTGAACTCAAGATTTATACAAGGGTTAGGACTTATATATTGTACATTCTCTGTTTAGTATATGATTTTAGTGAACGTTTTAAGCTCATTTAAAATCAATAAAACGTTTTCTAAATATGGGAAGAAGTTGAGAAGAATTCAAAATCTTTTCTCTTAACAACTTCTATCATATCCCTAAATTATAGGAGCTGATTTGTAATCGTTTTTCAAACTCTAAACTCCTATAGTTTTGCATCTGATTTATCTCCAACGTTCAGAGCAACGTTCACAAGATCGTTGATGGAGATATTCAGATCTCTAGCCGTTATATTATTTCAATATATATATATGGCTCTTGTGTTTTTCAGAAAAGCAATCAACTCACTTTGAAAAACATCAATCTTTCTCTAAACTTCGAGCTTGAATTGTTCACTGCTATTATATATTATTTAGAGAATACTTTTGAGTTGTAATCATTATTCTTGTAATTGATTATTGTGATTAGTCACTGAAACTAGCAAGGGTTCTTAGTGGATTAGAACGGGAAGAGCTAGGTAATTAGTTACATTGATTCTCAAGGGCAAAGGGTTCAGGAACGAAGGGATTCAAGGAGTTAGAGCTCACGAATTCAGAGGTTCAAGGAACGAGTTGCTTGGAGAAGTCAGTGGGAAGCTAGTTGCAAGTTGCTCAAGGTTAAGGGAATAACAGCAAGCTGTTTCAGTGACTGGGTAAAGGGAAGATATATTATTATTCTGTAATTGTTTGATTTTCAGTAATAATATATTCTCTTACCGAGTTGGGAAGGGACCAGGACGTAGACCATTAGATATAGGGGTCGAACCTGGCTAAAATCGCTTGTGTCTGATTTACTTTTCTGCTCTTTACTGTTTTGATATCTGCTCTCATAACAGCCTGCTTTAATTGTAAAACAGTAAGCTGAAATATCCGGTAAAAGTATAAAGCTGGCATTGGTAGCTAATTACACCTATTCACCCCCCCCTCTAGGTGTTATTTCATTTGGTATCAGAGCCGCGTTTACTAACATTTCTGTAACAGGAAAGTATAGATCCTATGGCTGACCAATTTCAGGGAAAATCAGACTTTAGAGCTCCTCTCCTCACCGGTTCGGACAATTACAATTGGTGGAAAGGACAAATGGAAGCTCATCTCTCCAGAGACCCTCTCATGCAAAGAGTTGTTGAAAGAGGTCCCTATCATTTCCTTGATAAAGATGGCAAAGTCAAAGATATTGATGAACTCACTACCGACGAGCTAACTAAGATGGGTGCAAATGGAAAAGCAAGGAGTACTCTCATCAATGGTCTTAATCAATCTGAATATGACAAGGTGTCATCTCTCAAATCTGCAAAGGAGATATGGGATGCATTGGAAGCTTATCATGAAGGTTCAAAGGGTCTAAGGAAAGTAAAGTTGGGACAACTAATGAAAGAACTTGGTGCTTTCGGTTTGCAAAAGGGAGAAACAATCAAAGAAGCTTAAGCTAGGTTTCAACTCATTGTCAATAACCTAGGGAGACTTGGAAAAATAATTCCTCAATCAGAACTCAACATGAACATTCTCGCCTCTGTTCCATTCGACTTTCAAGCCAAAGTTATGTTAGTATTGGTGTCCTAGAGACAATGCTATTGTGTTCTATTGTAGACATTTATGGATTATGTTATATTGATTATTGAATAAATATTTATTATGTCCTTATTTACTGCGTAATAAATTGAAAGCGTAATAAATGTCCTTGGAATATTATATGTAATTCTATATCTCTAAGTACGTGACTTAGAAATGAGATTATGAGAATAATATCAATATTCCTAAATGTCCCTAGTCGAGTATCATTGTTAAGGGACAATAATGATGCATTAAGACTAGTATGTTTGTTGACTGATGATCACATCTCATTGATCATAGGTATAGTGATGCTAAAGTCAAGAACATAAGTGCATGTATCGACACATGGCACTGGAATGACCCACCGTGAGATTTTACATGTTAATAAGTGTCATTGGAAATTCTCACTGTGATAATGATGTAATGATCCTCTGACTTGATATCATTATATTTCTATATGAGAATTAATATACTTTGGTTGCACTAAAAGTTACCTTTGACCGGGTGATGATGAAATGTACATTGGGTATATTATGAATCGTATGAGAAATATGAATGATCTAGAAAGGATTTAACCCTCCTATTTCAGGAGTGATATTATTGGCCTCTTGATTGAGTGAGACTATAAAATGCATGGCCGTGCTCAAATATTGATTTGTTTAATAGTCAACTCATTGATCAAGGAAATTCGGATTAGACGATGAAGAGGATGACACAATACATGCCTTGAGTCTGATCTATAATATAAGGTTAAAGGGATTATATTACATTGTACATTATTCACAAAAGGTTTAATTGAATCACCAATTATTATTATTACTTGGGTAGCAATGATGTATTACTAGATGCCGCTCATTGTTTATAATTTTATTATTGGATATTAAAATTATTGCCAACGTAATAATAACCTAGAGGGTCACACACTTTGAACGTTTAAAGGAGTTTTAATTTAAATTCTGAATTTAAATTAAATGATTAAGTTCGAAATAAATTATTTAATTGAGCCGGTCTTAATTAAGTAATTAGAATTTCGAATTTAATATTAAAACCAAAATCGGATTAGGTTTGGAGAAGCCCAAATCCGATTAGGGTTTGGCCCATCTATCTCTCTTCCCTATAAATACATAATGATGTATTGTTTTAGGGTTAAGTGTCAAATTCGTTTTTACAAAACCCTAGCAGCTCCAGATCAGGAGAGGCTAGAGAGAGAGAGAGGCTGCATTCGGCTAGTACCGGCTCCGGTGATCTTTGGCGATCAGACGTTCGTGTGGACTGCTTAGAGACGCGATCCTTAGACGAGGGCTGCGTGGTGATTATTCGTTCCGGACCTCCATCTTTCGCTGACGTAAAGCTTCAACAAGGTATTACTTCGTATCTCCATGATCAGCCGTACTTTATAGATGGATCCTCGGGTTAGGGTTTCGGAATTTTTGATTTTACGTTGATTTTCCGCTGCGTTTGTTGCCCCGAAACCCAACAGTGGTATCAGAGCTACGTCTATAAGGGGCTGATTTGGTTACGTGTTTACAGTATTCGATGCATGTATGCATGTTTTATGAATCTGCCTTGATATGGTTTTGAGATATGTTAATTATAACATGCTATATTGATCATATATGATTCTGTTATGTTAAATATAGTGATATGATGATACTAGCATGATTATGATTTGCCATGACTGATCAGTATGCGATTTGTATGTTCTGCATATGATGTGTTGTTTATATAATGATATAAACTGTTTAACAAGATGGTGTATGGACATGATCTGGTCATTGGGGAACGATCAGTATGTATATGATACATGCTTCTGAAACTGCATATGATGCAGTAGTGGCAGAAGGTAACAGATATGATCTGTTGTTCCGAAATTGATGATTTTTGTATAGCACTTGTATTCAGGAATCAAAAATTTCCGAGCTCGACCCCAGCCTGGGGCTGCCGCCCCCGGACCCCGCCCGGTGGCTGCCACCCCCGGACCCCCGCTTTGTATGGTTATGTGTTCTTATTTTTTTACTTGAGCATGGTGATGGTTATGGCCTTAAGGACCCCTAGTTTAATGTTTTTTGGTTTTGGTTGTATAAATACGACTTGCATGTCGTGATATTTATTCTTGTAATTTTAATCTCGAATGTAACTCGAGTTTTCTCATGTAAGTACATTATAATAGGTTGTATTCAATTATTCATTGTAATGTACTTGAAGTTTGAAGGATGATCCACAAGGAGGGGCAATCAAGGAGCATGAAGACTTGTAATAGTTATACATCTTCACCATAGATTGACCTAGATTCTTTCATTAGCTTGAAAGAATCATATAGGATAAAGGCCATAACCATGCACGTTTACATACTGCACTTTACATATATGATGCATGAGCTGATGATATGTATGCGTAGTTATAGAGATGCATGCTTAATTAGATTAAGATGTATGTATTCGATACGACACCCATGCCATGCTTGTTTAAACAAGATAAAATCTGTAACGACTCAAGATTTTAAAAAGGAATACAACGATCATGAGATTCTCGTGTTTATGAAACACGGAATTAATTATGGATTTTCGATATTCAATGAGAGGAAGATTCCGTCGGATTTGGGGTTTTTAAGTATAGCCGTTGTGCCAACACCTCAGGTCGGGTTTTCAACCAATCAAAGAGTATTGATTTGAAATATTTAATTCAAGGAAAAATTGAGGATCTCTTTATGACAGGATCATGGTCGTTTTAATAAAATCCCTAATTAAAATATTAAGTTAATCAGATGCCTTCCAATGATTAATACTCGTCAAGATCTAGATTGAAAGAAGTAGGTTTGCCAAAGCAAAGTGCTTTAATCAATCATGGGAAGACGTGATAAGTAAATGTACTTAGTTATTGAATTATTGGGTTTAACTTAACTAAACCATCACAATAGGATTGTGGGTTTAGAGGCATGGAGTTTGGTGAGATTTATTACATAAATATGTGCAAAGAGTTGCTCCACCAAACTATCCAAGAGTTATATTTGATATAATTGACAAATGTTGTCTACCTAAATAGTCATGTTTTGAGAGTATTAGCCCACGCTAACTTAAAGCATGGATGAAATATGGATCTTGGCTCACTAGAAAGATTTACAGAAATGCTTTCCGAATTAATAGTTAGGGCTATTGATTTGAACAAAATAGTGGGAGATATATATTTTGAATATATATTTATAATCACTTGAACATAATTTAATAAACATCTGTAGACTAATTTTATCTTATGCATTTGAAATATTGTAGATATCCAATGGCAAATAATTCAAACAACTTCTCTGTACGATCAGTCCTTGAGAAGGACAAGCTGACAGGAACCAACTTCCTTGACTGGCAAAGGAATTTGAGGATTGTCCTCAAACAAGAGCGCAAGCTCTATGTCATAGATATCCCTCGCCCTACACCTCTCGCTGAAGGATCAACCCGTGCTCAACATACTGCTTATCAGAAGCATATCGATGATGACACGGATGTTCAATGTCTCATGTTAGCGACCATGAGTGCTGAACTTCAGAAACAACATGAGAATATGGATTCTTATGATATGATTGAGCACCTTAAGCGTATGTTTGAGGGACAGGCTCGTCAGGAGAGGTTTGATACTTTCAAATCTTTGAATGCTTGTAAGCAGGGTGAACGTGATCCGGTAGGACCGCATGTTCTGAAGATGATAGGGTATATTGATTATCTTGAAAAATTGGGTGCCCCGATTGGTCCTGAGCACCAAATTGATCTGATCTTGCAATCTCTAAACAATAACTATTCTCAGTTTGTAATGAATTACAATATGAATGAGATAAACAAGAATCCCGCCGAATTGTTGGCAATGTTGAAAACTGCTGAAACCAACATTTAGAAGGCGTCCCCTACTCCCATATTGATGGTGAATAAGGGGAAGGCCAAAGGAAAGGGTAAATGGAAAGGCAAGAAGAAGATGGGATCTAATTCTAATGCCAATCCGAAACCTGGTCTAACTAAGGTCTTGAAGCCGAAAGGTGGTGTTCAGAAGGATGGTGATTGTCACTATTGCAAGAAACCAGGTCATTGGAAGAGGAACTGTCATGCTTATTTGGAGGATCTGAAGAAGAAGAAGGCTGCTGCCGCTTCTGATTCAGGTATTTATGTTATAGAAGTCAATTTGTCTACTTCAACATCTTGGGTATTGGATACTGGATGTGGTTCTCACATTTGTATGAATGTGCAGGAGCTACAGGGAAGTAGGACGTTGGCAAAGGGAGAAGTCGACCTGCGAGTTGGCAATGGAGCAAAAGTTGCTGCTATAGCTGTAGGGACTTATCATTTATCGTTGCCCACTGGGCTTATTTTAGAACTTGAGAATTGTTTTTATGTGCCTGCAATTTGCAGAAACATTATTTCAGTTTCTTGTTTGGACAAGAAAGGTTTTGCTTTTTCAATTCAGAACAATAGTTGTTCCTTTTCTTTGAATAATGTTACCTATGGGGTTGCACGTTTATTTAACGGTTTATATGTTCTTGACTTGGATACTCCCATCTATAATGTGAATAATAAACGACTTAAAACTGATGACTCAAATAAAACATACCTCTGGCACTGTCGTTTAGGCCATATAAATGAGAAGCGCATTTCCAAGTTACATAAGGATGGATACTTGGATAAGTTTGATTTTGAATCATACGAAGCATGCGAACCATGTCTCATTGGAAAAATGACTAAAGCACCTTTCACAGGACAAGGTGAGAGGGCCACTGAGAGATTGGAACTAATACATAGTGATGTATGTGGTCCAATGCGAACTATGGCAAGAGGTGGCTTTTACTACTTCATAACATTTACTGATGATTTCAGTAGATATGGATATGTGTATCTTATGAAGAATAAATCCGATTCTTTTGAAAAGTTCAAAGAGTACAAAGCTGAAGTAGAAAAGCAAACTACCAAAAGTATTAAGACTCTACGATCAGATCGTGGAGGTGAATACTTAAGCGAAGAATTTAAGAATTTCTTAAAAGAGTGTGGTATTGTATCACAACTTACTCCTCCTGGAACGCCAGAATGGAATGGAGTTTCCGAGAGGAGGAATCGTACCTTGTTGGACATGGTGCGATCAATGATGAGTCATGCAGATCTTCCAATTAGTTTTTGGGGCTATGCCCTAGAGACGGCTGCCTATACACTTAACCGAGTTCCTACTAAAATGGACCAGAACACTCCATATGAGATATGGACTGAGATACGACATAGCATGTCATTTATGAAAATTTGGGGATGTGAGGCGTTTGTGAAACGTCAAAATTCTGACAAGCTAGGACCTAAGTCTGATAAATGTAATTTTGTGGGATACCCAATTGAAACAAGAGGTTATTCATTCTATAATCCTTCTGAGAACAAAGTGTTTGTTGCTCGAACCGCTGTGTTTCTTGAAAGAGAGATGCTTTCTAAGAAAAACAGTGGGAGGATAATAGATCTCGATGAAGTTCGAGAACCACATGATAACATTGAACCAGAGCAGGAACCTGAGCAGGATGTACATCAAAATACTGAGAGTAATCCTGTTCCGGAAACACAGGTTGTTCGTAGATCTAGTAGGGTTCGCCATGAGCCAGAGAGATATTATGGTTTTCTCTTGACTCAAACTGGTGATGTGATGCTTATGGATAATGATGAGCCTCTAACCTACAAAGATGCTAAGAACACTCCAGATTCCAAGAGATGGCTTGATGCCATGAAATCTGAGATGGATTCCATGTATGAAAACCAAGTATGGACTTTGGTTGATTTACCCGAGGGAGTTAAACCTATCGAGTGTAAATGGGTTTTCAAAAAGAAAACCGACATGGATGGAAATGTTCAGACCTATAAGGCACGACTAGTTGCAAAAGGTTTCAGACAGATTCATGGTATTGACTATGATGAAACCTTCTCACCAGTTGCTATGGTCAAATCCATCAGGATTTTTCTTGCAATAGCTGCTTACTATGACTACGAAATCTGGCAGATGGATGTCAAAACCGCCTTCTTGAATGGAAGCCTAGAAGAGGATGTGTATATGACACAACCTGAAGGTTTTGTCGATCCGAGATTTCCCAAAATGGTTTGTAAGTTGCGACGATCTATGTACGGATTGAAGCAAGCCTCAAGGAGATGGAATATTCGTTTTGATGAAACAGTCAAAGAGTTTGGCTTCATTCAAAATGAAGATGAGCCTTGTGTTTACAAGAAAGTGAGTGGGAGCCATGTGGCATTCCTAGTGCTATATGTGGATGACATATTACTAATGGGGAATGACATACCTTCTTTACAGGCTGTTAAGACTTGGTTGAGCAAAAATTTCTCGATGAAAGACTTGGGCGATGCGACCTATATATTAGGGATCAGGATCTATAGAGATAGACCAAGAAGACTAATCGGCCTAAGTCAAAGTACATACATTGATAAGGTATTGCATCGATTTGGGATGCAAGAGGCAAAAAGGGGATATGTCCCAATGTCTCACGGGATATTGATCTCGAAAGAAAACAGTCCGAAATCATTGGATGATAAGGACCGTATGAGCAAAGTTCCATATGCTTCGGCAATTGGTTCCATAATGTATGCAATGATATGTACTCGTCCTGATGTCTCGTATGCCTTGAGCATGACGAGTAGATACCAGTCTAATCCAGGTGAAGGTCACTGGACGGCAGTCAATAATATTCTTAAGTACCTAAAGAGGACTAAAGATCAATTCTTGGTATATGGAGGAGAAGAGAAACTAGTTGTAAAAGGTTACACAGATGCTAGTTTCCAAACAGACAAAGATGATTCGATCTCTCAGTCTGGCTTTGTATTTTGTCTAAATGGAGGTGCTGTTAGTTGGAAAAGTTCAAAGCAAGAGACGGTTGCCGATTCTACAATGAAGGCTGAGTATATAGCTGCTTGTGAAGCAGCCAAGGAAGCTGTTTGGATCAGAAAATTTCTTACAGGACTTGATGTGGTTCCTTCAGTATCAGATCCGATAGATTTGTACTGTGACAATAATGGAGCCATTTCACAGGCTAAGGAACCCCGATCTCATTCCCGCACTAAGCATATACTCAGACGATACCACCTGCTCCGAGAGATTAATACTCGAGGGGATATACATATATGTAAAGTGCATACAGATGATAACATTGCAGATCCACTGACCAAGGCTTTGTCGCAGCAGAAGCACGAAGGTCATACTAGTTCCATGGGTATTAGATACATCAGAGATTGGCTCTAGTACAAGTGGGAGATTGTTAGTATTGGTGTCCTAGAGACAATGCTATTGTGTTCTATTGTAGACATTTATGGATTATGTTATATTGATTATTGAATAAATATTTATTATGTCCTTATTTACTGCGTAATAAATTGAAAGCGTAATAAATGTCCTTGGAATATTATATGTAATTCTATATCTCTAAGTACGTGACTTAGAAATGAGATTATGAGAATAATATCAATATTCCTAAATGTCCCTAGTCGAGTATCATTGTTAAGGGACAATAATGATGCATTAAGACTAGTATGTTTGTTGACTGATGATCACATCTCATTGATCATAGGTATAGTGATGCTAAAGTCAAGAACATAAGTGCATGTATCGACACATGGCACTGGAATGACCCACCGTGAGATTTTACATGTTAATAAGTGTCATTGGAAATTCTCACTGTGATAATGATGTAATGATCCTCTGACTTGATATCATTATATTTCTATATGAGAATTAATATACTTTGGTTGCACTAAAAGTTACCTTTGACCGGGTGGTGATGAAATGTACATTGGGTATATTATGAATCGTATGAGAAATATGAATGATCTAGAAAGGATTTAACCCTCCTATTTCAGGAGTGATATTATTGGCCTCTTGATTGAGTGAGACTATAAAATGCATGGCCGTGCTCAAATATTGATTTGTTTAATAGTCTACTCATTGATCAAGGAAATTCGGATTAGACGATGAAGAGGATGACACAATACATGCCTTGAGTCTGATCTATAATATAAGGTTAAAGGGATTATATTACATTGTACATTATTCACAAAAGGTTTAATTGAATCACCAATTATTATTATTACTTGGGTAGCAATGATGTATTACTAGATGCCGCTCATTGTTTATAATTTTATTATTGGATATTAAAATTATTGCCAACGTAATAATAACCTAAAGGGTCACACACTTTGAACGTTTAAAGGAGTTTTAATTTAAATTCTGAATTTAAATTAAATGATTAAGTTCGAAATAAATTATTTAATTGAGCCGGTCTTAATTAAGTAATTAGAATTTCGAATTTAATATTAAAACCAAAATCGGATTAGGTTTGGAGAAGCCCAAATCCGATTAGGGTTTGGCCCATCTATCTCTCTTCCCTTTAAATACATAATGATGTATTGTTTTAGGGTTAAGTGTCAAATTCGTTTTAACAAAACCCTAGCAGCTCCAGATCAGGAGAGGCTAGAGAGAGAGAGAGGCTGCATTCGGCTAGTACCGGCTCCGGTGATCTTTGGTGATCAGACGTTCGTGTGGACTGCTTAGAGACGCGATCCTTAGATGGGGGCTGTGTGGTGATTGCTCGTTCCGGACCTCCATCTTTCGCTAACGTAAAGCTTCAACAAGGTATTACTTCGTATCTCCATGATCAGCCGTACTTTATAGATGGATCCTCGGGTTAGGGTTTCGGAATTTTTGATTTTACGTCGATTTTCCGCTGCGTTTGTTGCCCCGAAACCCAACAAGTTACTGCCTTGGAACCTGCTCACAATATTGATACAATGGATCATCTAGCTCTTTTTGCTGAATTGGAACAATTTGAGAGAAAGATGCATGCCAAGAAGCATGATGCTCCAGTTGAGAAAATGAAGAATTTAGCTCTTACTGCTGAAAAGAGCAAGCCAGAATCAGATGAGGAATCAGACGAAGATCTTGCTCTCCTTTCCAAAAAGATTCAACGGATGATTAACAAGCATAGTCAGCTGAAAAAGGAGAAAGGCAAGGACAAGGCTAAGTACTCAAGTAGCAGAAGGCCCTCCAAGGAATCAAAGGATCAGAACTGCTTCGAATGTGGAAAGCCTGGTCACTTCAAGAAGGACTGCTACAAGCTGAAATCAAAACAGCCTGCTGTTTCCAGAGACGAGAGGAAGAAATCCAAGGCACTTCTGACTTGGAGTGATGATGAAGAAGAATCTGCCTCTAGTGATGACTCTAGTAAGGAAATGATCAATCTTGCACTTGTTGGCATGGAGGATGACAATGTTCGAGGACTTACCGAAGATGGTCTTGTCGAAACTGATTCCGAAGATGACAACAGTGAGGTTAGTTCGTTCAAATTTGATCTCTCCAGTGATAATTTTGTACTAGAACAACTAACCATGCAGGAACAAGATAGTATTCCAAGTAAGGAATACAATTCTCTTAAGGCAGAAAACAGCAAGCTGACTGAAAAGAATAAATATCTCAAGAACATGGTTCAAGAGCTTATGCAGAAGATAGATACATTCTTTGACTCCAAAGAGCCTACTCAAGCCATAATCAAGGAACTTCAAGAAAAACTAGATCAATCTGAAGGTTTTCATAAAGTCTTGATGAGAAGAAATGAGGCTCAAAAAGAAGAAATCTCCCAGCTGAAACAAGAGATAGAAGCCAGAGATGCATGCCTAGAGACGTTCAAAATTAAGGAATCTACAAAGCTGCATTCATCTCAGCCTGCTGCCAGTACATCTCAGCCTGCTGCAAGTACGTCACAGCCCACTACCACAACAAGACAGCAAGCTGAAAAGATCCAAACTCTTGAAACAGAAGTCTCAAAGCTCAGAAAAGGAATAGGAACTTTTGTTCAAGGAGGAGAAGGTCTGAAATTCATGATGAAGAGCATCAAGGTTCCATTGGATAAAGAAGGAGTTGGTCTCAACTTCAACAAGAAGGGAAATGCTCTTAAGTATGAAAGAAGGCGTGGCAAACCATACAAATATGCTATGCCCTGGAAGGAATGTGCAAAATGTGGAGGAAAAGGACATCTAGCTCAGAATTGCAGAGTCAGACCTCAAAGACAATACTTCCAGAAAAGATCAGAGGGGAAAACAGCCTACTGGAACAAGAAAACAGCTTACCAGAATGGTCCAAACAGAAGCTATAGAACTCAGCAGCATACATATCCTACTGTGGTCCAACAATGGATCAAGAAAACTGATTTAAATGCTTTATATATTCTTGCTTCTAACCAGGGTGGACCCAAACCAATTTGGGTACCAAAGGGTTGAGTTTTGTTTTCTTTGTTTTGCAGATGTGTCTTGCTGCTAAGATCAAGTCTACACAATGGATCATTGATAGTGGCTGTACAAGGCATATGTGTGGAGACAAAACTCAGTTTAAGAGTCTAAAGATGAAAAGAGGAGGAGGTGTAACTATTGGTGATAGTAAGACCCTCCCTATTCTAGGTAAAGGTAAAGTTGGTAATGACACTACCTCTATCTCTAATGTTAGATTTGTTAAAGGCTTGAAATACAATTTACTTAGTGTAAGTCAATTGCATGATGATGGCCATAAAGTTGAATTTTCTAAGGATAAATGTGTTATTACTGTTGGTACTAACCAGATTCCTCTAGTTGCTAGAAGGGAAGGAAATATATATATATCTTAGATTTTGAGTTGCAGAAAACAGCCTGCTGTTTAGCTGCTGTGGATGCTGATCCAACCATTTGGCATAGAAGATTGGGTCACGCTCACATGGACTTGCTTCAGAAGTTGTCAAGCAAGGAGCTAGTAAGGGGTTTGCCCAAATTAAAGTATGCCAAGACCGAGGTGTGTTCAGCATGTCAGCTAGGCAAGCAAATCCGAAGCACTCATAAGGCTAAGAATATGGTATCAACTACTCAACCTCTAGAACTCTTACACTTAGACTTATTTGGTCCTGAGGCTTATAAAAGCATTGGAGGTAAGCAATATTGTTTGGTTGTTGTTGATGATTATTCTCGATATTCATGGACTTTATTTCTTCGTACTAAAGATTGTGCATTTGAAGAATTTGAAATTCTAATCAAACTTCTTGAGAACAAGTTTAAAACCAAGCTTATAGGTATAAGGAGTGATCATGGAGGTGAATTCCAAAAGGACATCATTACATACTGTGAGGAAAGAGGAATCACTCACCAATTCTCAGCTCCAAGGACACCTCAACAAAATGGAGTCGTAGAGCGCAAAAACAGGTCACTTTAGGAAACATCAAGGACTTTATTGCAAGAAAGCAAGCTGCCAAGAAGTTTCTGGGCAGAAGCAGTCAATACAGCCTGCTATGTTCTGAACAGGGTGATCATCAGGCCTATCTTGAATAAAACTCCATATGAGCTGTTGAGAAATAAGACTCCTAATATCGGGTACTTTAAAGTTTTTGGTTCTAAATGCTTTGTTCTTAAAAAGATTGATAGAGATAGTAAATTTGATGCTAAATCTTTTGAAGCTATTTTTCTTGGATATTCTTCAACTAGTCGTGCATATAGATATTATAATTTAGATAAACATATTGTTGAAGAATCTATTGATATTGTCTTCAAAGAACCTAACACTGATCTGCCAAGAGATGAGGAAGATGATGCAGGTATTGATCCAAATGCTCAACCTCCTCCTGGTGAGAAGAAGTCAGATGAAGCTACTACTCCAGCATCTAAGCAAGCTGAAACTCCATCTTCACAAACTGTCACTCCATCACAGCAAGCTGGAACATCATCTCAGCCTACTGGAATGAAATCTCAACAATATGGATCTTCATCTCAGCAAGGTGGAACAGAATCTCAGCAAGCTGGACTATCCTCTGAAGTGCAAAATCTCTCTGACATTCTATCTAAAATGAATCTTGATGGATCAAATGCTCCAAAGGAAAGAAAGAAAGCTTCAGCCTCTCATGAAGAAATATCTCAACAAAATCTGCCAAAGGCTGCAGGGACCGTCAAGAACCATCCTCCCGAGTTGGTGATTGGTGATATTACTGAAGGAATAAAGACAAGAAAAGGAAAGGCAAACTTCTGTGCTTATGTTGCCTTTCTAGCTCAAGAAGAACCAAAATCCGTCCAAGAAGCTCTCAAAGATGAAAATTGGATCATGGCTATGCAAGAAGAACTCAACCAATTCGAAAGATGTGATGTATGGGAATTGGTTAAGCGTCCAGAGAATGCATCAGTTGTTGGCACTAGATGGGTATTCAAAAACAAGCTAGATGAAGAAGGTACTGTTACTCGCAACAAGGCAATGCTTGTGGCTCAAGGATATAACCAGCAAGAAGGCATCGACTATGATCAAACATATGCTCCGGTTGCTCGCTTGGAATCAATCAGAATGCTCTTAGCTTATGCATGCTACAAAAAGATCAAGCTGTTTCAGATGGATGTCAAAAGCGCTTTCCTAAATGGCCTGCTGGAAGAAGAAGTTTATGTAAAACAGCCTCCCGGCTTTGAACATGAACAGTATCCAGACTACGTCTACAAGTTGAAGAAAGCTCTTTATGGATTGAAACAAGCTCCTAGATCATGGTACAAAAGACTCAGTAAGTTCTTGATTAAGAATGGTTTTGTACGAGGTAAAATTGATCCTACTCTCTTTACAAAATCTCTTAATGGTGAAATCTTAGTAGTTCAAATTTATGTTGATGATATTATCTTTGGATCTACTAATGATGAACTTTGTGAGTGGTTTTCTAAGTGTATGCATAGTGAATTTGACATGAGCATGATGGGTGAGCTCAACTATTTCTTGGGTCTTCAAATCAAGCAGACTCCTGATGGTATCTATGTGCACCAAACAAAATATGTGAAAGAGTTGCTGAAGAGATTTGGATTTGAAAGTGTCAAGCCAAAATCAACTCCAATGCCTCAAAACAGCAAGCTGTTTTCAGATGAATCAGGTAAAAGTGTTGATATAAGACGATATCGAGGATCATAAATGGATAGAAGAAGTACAAGTGGTGTTTCCAACTTTCTTGGTTCTAGCTTGGTGTGTTGGCAAAGTAAGAAGCAAACATCGGTGGCTCTCTCTACAACTGAAGGCGAATATCTCGCTGCAGGGAGCTGTTGTTCTCAAATTCTATGGATGATGCAAACTCTCAAGGATTTTGGCATCAGATGTGAAAAAGTTCCAATTTATTGTGACAACACTAGCACAATAAATATCTCAGAAAATCCGGTTCTTCACTCTCGCACAAAGCATATCAACGTTCGACATCATTTCTTGCGAGACAATGTGGCTAAAGGTAAAATTAATCTTGTTTATGTCCCTACAGAATATCAACTTGCTGATATATTCACCAAGCCTCTGCCCGAAGAAAGATTTCTAATCATTCGAAGAGAATTGGGCATGTGCACTGTTTAAAACAGCAAGCTGCTACCGGTATGTAGCTTACCCTTTATGCTCATTAAGGGGGAGAATATTTCAGGAGTAAGTAAATGTTATTTAGTGGAATGTATTTTTGTTGTTGGACTAACAAGATTGCAGGATTATATAAATCAAGGGGGAGTTTAATTTTAATTTATCTGGTTATAAGATTCAGGGGGAGTATTTTTTTTAACTCCTGAAATTTGTGTGTAATCATCAAAAAGGGGGAGATTGTAAATCCCGAGTTTTGATGATCACACATTTAAGCAAGCCATTGTTATATTCTAGCTTGCTTTAATGGTTTATGTTGATATTAGCCTGCTGTATTACATGGACTAATTCAGGTGTGCAGGAAATCAATTTATCAGCATAACAGCAAGCTGTTATGTGATAACAGCAAGCTGAACAGAGTCTGGACAGAAGCAGTGTTCTACCCGGATTTTGAACTCAAGATTTATACAAGGGTTAGGACTTATATATTGTACATTCTCTGTTTGGTATATGATTTTAGTGAACGTTTTAAGCTCATTTAAAATCAATAAAACGTTTTCTAAATATGGGAAGAAGTTGAGAAGAATTCAAAATCTTTTCTCTTAACAACTTCTATCATATCCCTAAATTATAGGAGCTGATTTGTAATCGTTTTTCAAACTCTAAGCTCCTATAGTTTTGCATCTGATTTATCTCCAACGTTCAGAGCAACGTTCACAAGATCGTTGATGGAGATATTCAGATCTCTAGCCGTTATATTATTTCAATATATATATATGGCTTTTGTGTTTTTCAGAAAAGCAATCAACTCACTTTGAAAAACATCAGTCTTTCTCTAAACTTCGAGCTTGAATTGTTCACTACTATTATATATTATTTAGAGAATACTTTTGAGTTGTAATCATTATTCTTGTAATTGATTATTGTGATTAGTCACTGAAACTAGCAAGGGTTCTTAGTGGATTAGAACGGGAAGAGCTAGGTAATTAGTTACACTGATTCTCAAGGGCAAAGGGTTCACGAACGAAGGGATTCAAGGAGTTGGAGCTCACGAATTCAGAGGTTCAAGGAACGAGTTGCTTGGAGAAGTCAGTGGGAAGCTAGTTGCAAGTTGCTCAAGGTTAAGGGAATAACAGCAAGCTGTTTCAGTGACTGGGTAAAGGGAAGATATATTATTATTCTGTAATTTTTTGATTTTCAGTAATAATATATTCTCTTACCGAGTTGGTAAGGGACCAGGACGTAGACCATTAGATATAGGGGTCGAACCTGGCTAAAATC
Source organism: Daucus carota subsp. sativus (assembly GCF_001625215.2). Lineage (NCBI taxonomy): Eukaryota > Viridiplantae > Streptophyta > Magnoliopsida > Apiales > Apiaceae > Daucus > Daucus carota. The sequence continues at coordinate 5,330,882 of NC_030382.2, read as the reverse complement.
GCTTGTGTCTGATTTACTTTTCTGCTCTTTACTGTTTTGATATCTGCTCTCATAACAGCCTGCTTTAATTGTAAAATAGTAAGCTGAAATATCCGGTAAAAGTATAAAACTGACATTGGTAGCTAATTACACCTATTCACCCCCCCTCTAGGTGTTATTTCATTATCCTTAATAAAGAACTTGAAAAAGTGAGCAAGTAATATTTAGACAGGGGATTTAATAAATCACATCTTACAAACAAATATGAAGTTTGAGATCAATGTTATAATCCACATATGATTTGATGATGAATCAAGGGAAAAGTTGATGGTTAAAAGTCTTGCACTTATTATAGTCAGCTCAAACTAGTAGCTTATTAATGTTACAATCAATGTTTCTTGTGTTCTTGTGATCAGCTTGTTCTTGATGTTCTTATGTTTTCTCTGTCATTGCGATTATGTTTTGATCACGACTGATTTCATTTGTTAGGATTTGTACTTCACTTAAATGTCTTATGCTAACATTGTCCTGCGTAATCTCTCTGATATGGTTAATCTCTCACCAAACAAAAACAACACTTCTTGTATCAACACACACTTTGCTGATAACACATCCACAATATATTCTCACTCTATTGAAAAGAATTCACATCCGCTATATCTTCATTATAATGATCATCCTGATTTGATCTTGATTTCCAAGAAATTAGTTGGATCTGAGAATTATGCTTCTTGGAAATGTTCAATGCAAATCGCCTTGTCTGCTAGGATAAGCTTGTCATTGTCACTGTGAGTTTCCTTTCCTAGTTGACACATCTCCTTTACGTGCACCATGGAAACGCATCAATGATATTGTAATTACCAAGATCTTGAACACGGTCTCGGATGATATCAGTAACAGTATGCATTTTATAGATAGTGCTTACGCTATCTAGAATGAACTCGCTAAATAATTTTCTGCAGTTAGTAGTGAAATTTTTTATGAAAATCAGCGAGTTCTTCTGAAGCTCGAGCTAGGGAATGACTGAGTTGAGGTTTACTTTCATAAATTCAGAAGATTTTAAGATGAACTTCAAGCTTTGTAGTCTCCTGTTAAGTGCACATGTGCTTCTTCTAGAGATTGGGCTATGCATCTTGAGAGGACTCGTTTAACTCAGTTCTCATAGGTCTTCATTCAAGCCACACCGCAGTTCGTGGTCAGCTACTCACGATGAATCATTGGTCGTCTATTAATCAGGCTTTTATGTTCCTCAAGCAAGAAAAAAAAACAGATTCAGTCTCATGATTCTGCTCCAACACCATCTTTGGCAATGATGGTCACCTTGCCAGGACAATCATCAACAATTTCGGTCTAAATCCCAAATAGATCCAATAATAGACCTTCCCTACCATTTCTTCTTCTATAAGCTTCTCATTACCATACCTACTACCACATTTTCTCCTACTTCATCAACTACTTCTCCAACACAACTTCCATCATCCTCCTTTACAAACACATCGATGAAAGATTATATCACTCCAGATCAGCCTTTCCATCCTGCTACCGGCCAGTCTTCTTTGCAAGCAAACACCATTCTTTTAACATGTCCTATTGATGATGACAAATACAATTTTTCTCATTACTATCTGTTTTCGTTTGTGTTGTCAGCAAACAGTTAAACAACTATTTATAAGCCATTTACTTATAATGAAGCCATGAACAAAAAATTGAGTGCTTTAGAAAAAAAATAAGACTTGGAAGGTTGTTCCATCACCTCCTAGCAAAAAGATTATGGGATATAAGTGGTTCTCCAAAGTTCAGTATTTGGCCGATGGTTATATAGACAAATCTAGAGCTCGTTTGGTAGCTCAAGGCAACACTCAAATTAAAGCACAAGATTACTATTATACATTTTCTCCCATTACTAAAATGGCTACTGTCCAGACTCTTTTAACTATTTGTGTTGTTAAACAATGGGATATCCACCAGTTAGATATGAACTATTGCTTAGTGACAATCAAGCCGCATTAGATATAGCTTTTGAATCGATTTTCCGTCCCAAAACAAAATATTTTGCACTTGACTGTCATTTTGTTTGTGACAGATTCAATCTAATCTTATCAAACCATTTCATATTCCAAGCTCTTGTGAACAATGGTGATTATTTAAAGATGAGGAGATGACTCTAGCATGTACCAAATTATAAGGATGAATTTAAATATAAGTAAAAATAGTGGAGTGGTACAATCCATTTTAGTTTGAAACATGCTAGATAACTTTAGGGTAAGACGGTCAAAATATATATATGTTTTTTAGATACTATATATATTTTTAATATAAGTTCAATAACTTTGTAATATGTGTATTAATATATGTATTCATAAAATAATAAGTTTAGATAAAATTTATATAATCGTAAAATATTATATACATATATCATAATATACTTTGAGTTTAATATTTTAAAGATAACAAATTTATATTAGAAGATAAATAAAAATTAGTATTTGAATAAATATATCCTAGGTACTTGTTAAATAAACATAAAATTTAAATTTTAAAAGTGTGTGCTTCCCCTACATGTATGTATGAATAAAACATTTTTATCTTACACGAATAAGAGCAAGTAATCCTTCAAATCTTTTTAGGGAAAATTCTCACAAAAACATTGATTAGTACACATTATAATTAGATCGTTATTTTTGGAAGTATTAAAATTTTTAAATTTTGAACGTTCAACATATCTTCTTTCCCTTTTAAATGTTGACATTTCTCTTCCCCCTTTTATTTGATAAGGATACCAAAAACATTTATTCTTCCACTTTTGGAATAATAATTATATGAAAATATATCTTCTTCCCCTTTTATAATTTTCTTCCCCCTTTGAGCATAATTTAACTCTACTTTTCTTTTCTTTTTATTAATACAAAATAATTCGAAGTAAATATATATTCGAGAGTCTGCGAGTATCAATCTTCGGGCAGAATTTTCCTTTTCTTTTCACTCGAAAATATTAATTCGAATTTTGAATTAAAACCTTAATCCGAATTCCTTTTCCTTTTTCCTTTTTCTTTTGTTCGAAATAAGTAAATCAGATTCAAGTTTATTTTTCATTTTTCTTTTACTCAAAAATGTTAAAGAGTAAATATATTCGAATTTTTCCCTTTTTTCCGATTCTATCAATCATTCGAACAAAATTGATTGAGAGATTTTAATTTTGATTTCTTTTGAATTCTCTATCAATCGAATTAATCAATTAATCCTTCCGTTATGTTCCACATGCAGAATAATAAACGTGTGTGCATGTTTGAAATTTAAATAACGAAACAAAATAGATAATGCGGGATATATATATAGTACCAAAATTAATTCTTCTAGATCAGTGTGGTTCACTGATTAAAGAAGAATAAATAACCTCCATGGGTTATTTAGATAAAATCACTACGCCATATATGGCTTACTGCAACACCCAATAGCTATGTTGCCACCTAAAATGTAGCCTTAGGTGACCAAAATCGAAAAAAAATGATGTACGGCAACATCGGGGCATGATGTTTCCATTTGTGTTGCCTTAGATGCTCGAGAAAACCTCAATGCCAACATATCTCTCGGTGTTGCCTTAGAAACCCGAAAATTTACTAAAAAAAGCGGGTGCATAAAACCCGCCCCTTGTATATTTCAATTCCCGCCCACTTATTCTAATTTCAGAAAAACAAAAAATAAAACACAAAAACACTCACACTCATCTCTCTTTCTCTATTACACGAAAACACTCACGCTCATCTCTCTTTCTCAACTCAACTCATCTCCGCGCGCTCTCTCTTGGCATCTAAATACTCACTGTGGTGTTTAAGTACTCACTGTGGTATTGTAAGGTTATGTTTATGCCTTCTTTTTTTTTACTGATTGTGGTATTGGTGTTTTATATGCAAGGCAATTGCTAGGGAACAGGCGGCTAAACCGGATGAACCAGCACCACCAATATCAGATGCTGACATTTATGTGAAAACACGCAAAAGAGACTCTGCACGAGAGTATAAGCTACCTACTGATGCGGTTGAAAAAAAGATTGTGAGTTTTGTATTAGTATATATATGTAAAATGTAACATGTGCCTATAGTTTCTATTTTTATATCCTGATGTACTTTAGTAAGATTGTGATATTGTTTAACATCCTTATTGTAAGAAGATGTTGAAAAACTTCTTAAAACGGGAACCGTTGAGGATGCTAACAAACTTGTATATGGTGACAAGAAACACAACCGCTCGTACCTACTAGGTAGACTTATTCAGAGAAGGGAAGCAAAGGGGAAATCTGTGACACACACTGAGGCTACTATCTTTGATCAGGTGTTGGCCAATTTGACAGAAAAGATCCGAGAACAACTTGCTCAAGAGATGGAAGAAAAAATGGATCAGAAGGTTCGGGAGAATGTCAAGGCAATGGTGTCCAAGTTGGCAGAAAAGAATCCAGACCTCAAGATTGATATTCAAGACCTCAGTGTCGAGCCGACATTATGATGCCTCTGCAAGTGGAGCGAACACAGCCACCACGGAGACTACTTGACTTGATGTGTGATGCACTTAGATACTCTAATCATATTTTGCAAAGTTTAACTTGTAATGTAATGCATGATGACATAGGAATTTTAAGACTTTGAACTGTTATTTTACTTGGATGGTTGAATTATGGTTGTTGCAATATTTGGATGTTTGGTTTATGGTTGAATCTGAATTTGTGATTAGTTGGCTTGATTTGTTTTGGGATGTTACATTTTAGATAAGAACATGTCAAAATTTCAATAAAGGTGTTGCCATATTTAATAAAAAATGTTGCTAAAACCTGATCAGTGTTAGAAAATGGATGTTACCATAGAGTGAGTAAGATGTTGCTATTGAATTAATGGCAACATCAACCTTTTGTTGCTGAAAAATGAACTGTGTTGCCATAGATCTTATGGCAACACCCACTTTGGTGTTGCTATTATAAACAAAATGTAGCCATATGGACCTAACACTACATTTTTTGGGTGTTGCCGTAGCTTGTTGAAATATGTTGGCTTACGCTCTAAGGCTACAAGCCGATATCCGACACCCACTATTTTGACAAAAATGTTGCCTTAAACCTTATAGCAACATTTTAAAGCATTTTTAACATTTTTTTTGGATGTTGCCGTAGACCATATATGGCGTAGTGAATGTTCCAAGAGCTGACAACATCCTGATACAGGAATGCTCCTATACGGTTTAATTTCCTCAAGTGGGACCCTAGGAACTACCATCTTTTAAACATTACAGTAGTCTATCCTATCAGCATAGGCCCTAGGCATGAGAATACGATATAGCTCAAAAACCATAGTTAACAACCCGTAAATCATAAAATCCATTTGAAAAGCCAGAAACATATGCAACACAAGCACGTAGATAATGTTAAATTTGACCTTGTTAATTACTAACTAATACATCACTTTTAAATCAACAAAGTCGATATACTGGTCATTATCCGGTTTTGGCAGTATGTTTGCCCTAATAATATTAGCAAGTTGGTGATACTCGAGTAGAAAATGCTTAAAGGGTAGCCCACAATCAGCAACACATAATCGAGTTAGCACAACATCCCCACAGAAAAAGCTAACAAATTTTTCAAATTCAGATTGGTTGAATTTAAATAATTCGTAAATATTCGCACAAGTTTGGGGAAACAGTTCGGGACTAAGTTGCAGAGCTCTACACATAACATGAAAATTAATGTGTATATCTTGATTATTAACCGCAGATCTTATCTCAAATATCCAGTTATCATCAATTTTACTTACCATATTAGCATAAAATTCGCCCATTAAATATATGTGGCAACTCTGTCCCCGGTAAAAAATAATATTACCCCACTTACTATTCATCAGAATGTTGAAAGCATGACATTTCTTAGGGACGTAGGCCATCATTCCAGGCTGAACATCCTTCATCATTTTCCCGAGCTTCCCAACATTAGACAGATTCACCAAACGCGGCACCCTAGGAGTCGAGCTAGTCCTCCTCCTCTGATAGGTTAACATAGGGGAAGTAAGGTTAGGGTAGTTGTGTTTGTGAGGTTTTGGGTTAGGGTAGTAGGGAAATGATGGGGCTGGTGGAGTCCCGAGGCTATATCCCGTGGGATAAAAGTTGGGGAAAGAGTGATTGTGTAGTGGATTAGGGTTTGTGATAGGGTGGTAGGGTTGAGCATTAGGGTTAAGGTGGTGGTTGCTCTTTTGTCTCTTAGAGTGTAAGGTTTAGGATTTTTGGTAGTTAATGTTTTCGTTTAGTGGGTAGGGTTGTGGGTCTAGCAGGTTTGGGTAGTAAACAAGATTAGGGTTTGGGTTTGGATTGGAGAGTTGTTTAAACGGTAGGGTAAAAATGAGGGTGATAGTGTAAAGGTGTAAAGTGAAAGTGATTGGGGCATTTGCCTTAAATAGGCAATAACTAAGGTGTTGTTTGGGTAGGGGAATAAAAGAATAAGTCGAAAGTGACTATTTCTAAAGTGTTGTGTGTGTGCAGAGTTTAAAACTTTGTTTCTATTTGAGTGGGGTCAATCCAAAAACGAGAGCATTAACTCTTCTTAAATGCTCCAACTGCCAAAGGACGGCTGAGGTAAGCAAGAGAGAGATGTAAAGGACATCTCTGGCAATATCAGGGGAATCTCAGAGACTCCCAGCCAAGTCTTAGGGATTATGGGTTTGTGTGTGCTTGTGTATCCATTTTTATAACATGCATTTTATTAAGCCAGAATACACAAATTCAAACACATGCAGTTGTCACAAGATTTTCATAAAACTAGTTTGAAATTAAATTAATACAAGTCAGAGGTTTTAAGCAGATCAAGGACATCATTTTTCAAACATCTCATACTGACATGGCAACAGACAAACTCCAGGCAACATATCAAACCACACATAGAATTTCATTTTATTAAGCATGCAAGATCAGGTGTATCAAGTCGGTTCTAGGTCGCATATCATTAAAACATATACAAGTTCACTTAACCATTTAAAAACCTTGATTTTTCGTTTTAAAAAAATGTTAAATATCAAAAATCGGATTTAAGAAAAACATTTTTCATATATTGCAATTTTATAAAAAATTCAGGTAGTGAGATACATTTTTCAGCTATTCAAAACATTTCATTTTTAATAAAACTTTGATTACTGATTTCATGAAAGCAATTTTTGAAGAGTGAAAATCGATTTTTAGCTCAAGTCATTAGGCATTCAGTATAGAGATGTTAAACAGGGCATTTCAAATACACCACAACAGATAAAACATGGGTTATCACACAATTTTCATAGCATAAAAGTCAGCAAATATCACTAATTTAGCTACTCCAAGTCCGAATAGCTGAATTATGCAATAAATCACATAAAATTTATCCATCAATCCATCCAGTGTTTACACCACCTGCAAAAATGCTCGACATTTAAGTTAGAAAACTTAGTCATACGCTTTTCTATTTTAAATAAATCAGGAAGGACACATAGAGAAGCATATTTGCAAAGTACCACATAATACAAACATAGCACAGAGGCGATTTCTCAGGTCTGTGGTCAACATGCCAGACTAACACATTTGACACATACTCTATTTAAGCAAGATATAATTTCAAAAATATCCAATCCTCGTCAAGCAAAGCCTCTTTAGCAGTTTTAGGCTCAATTTGCGAAAGAAAACTAAGATGATTTACAACATTTTGTACTTGAGATTGAGTTTGAACTCCTTTAGTCAAATCCCCTAAAACATTATCCAAAGGATGACTTCTAATAACCGGGATTTTTTTTGGAAGTTCTTCATCGGTTTGTAACAATTCTAATGGATTATTAGGAGGGGAAATTCCTATATCCATGTTTTCAAATTGTCGAATAATATCTTCGACACCATCTTGCTCGGCATCTTCTTTATCCACAATATCAATATACTTCGAGGGTGGTTTTGATTCATCAAAAGCAACATTCATAGATTCTTCCACCACAAGAGTTTTAAGATTAAATACACGATATGCGCTTTACAATTGGTAGAATAACCAAGAAATATACCTTGGTTTGATTTAGGATCAAACTTTGTAAGGTATTCTTTAGAATTTATATTAAAGCATTTGCTCCCGAAAACTCTAAAATAACTAGCTTTAGGGATTTTACCATAATATAATTCATAAGGTGTCTTTTGAGTCATAGGATGTAATAAAACTCGATTTAAGATATGACAGGCGGTAGACATAGCTTCGGCCAAAAAATATTTAGGACGACGATATTCATTAAGCATATTACTTTCCATTTCTTGTAAACTCCTATTTTTCCTTTCTACAACTCCATTAGATTGAGGAGTATAAGGTGCAGAAAAGTTATGTGTAATTCCATTAGACTCATAAAACGTAGTAAAACTAGAATTCTCAAATTCCTTACCATGACGAGTCCTTATATAGACAATGTTATTATTTTGTTGATTTTGAAGATTTTTGCATAAAGAAGTGAATGATTCAAAAGCATCGCTTTTAGCTTTGAGAAATTCAGTCCACGTATATCGTGAAAAATCATCAACAATGACCAAGGTATATAAACAACCTCCAAGACTTTGTACCGGAACCGGTCCAATTAAATCCATATGTAAAAACTCGAGAGGTCTAGAAGTAGATACCATAAACTTAGCTTTGTGAGATGCTCGTATTTGCTTTCCTATTTCACAAGCTTCACAAATATGATCCTTTTTAAAGTTTAACTTTGTTATACCCCTAACATGATCATTCGTTGAGATACTTTTTATTAATTTCATATTCACATGTCCTAATCTACGATGCCACAACCATGGATCATCAAGAGTAGAAAATAGACATATATTAGAATGTTTGCTAATATCAAATGTATAAACATTTTTGCTACGGGGACAAGTAAGCATCGATTTTCCATCCTTATTTATATTAAACAATGAGTAGGATAGAAAATTACCTTGTATCCATTATCACAAAGTTGACTAATGGAGAGAATATTATACTTAAGTCCCGTAACTAGTTGTACATTAGCAATCTTGAAATGTTCATTACCAATATCTCCAATAACAATGATACTAACCTTGCTATTATCTCCAAACGTGACACTTCCAGCGGCAACCTTTCTAATGCCATTCAAGAGAGACTTATTACCCGTCATATGTCTTGAACACCCACTATCAAGGTACCACATATCATGCTTAGTAACAAGGCACACCTACGAATTAACAAATCAATTAAATTTATAGGTACCCTTTCGTCTTAAGGGTCCTCGAGTTAGTGTATCATTATAGGCATTCGAGTTCGCATGATAGTAACTAGGCATAGCATAATCATGATTAGGCACATAGGAGTTTCTAGATGCAATATTCCTAGAATAGTCATGGTATCTTGTGTTTCTTAAAGGATTGTTTCTTTGAAAGTTTACACCTTGATACAAGTTATTTCTATCATTTGGATAATACATGGTATTTTGTGGATAGAAATGTTGACTAGGAATAAAACGACTTCTAGAAGTTTGTCCATTCGAATAAGCATTATACCTTGTGTTTCTATTTTGATAAGAAACAGGTTGTTGAACATAACTAAACCTTGGTTGTTTTTGAGTGTTATCAACATTTTTATTTCTCACTCTTTGATCAACCTTTGGATATGGTTTTGTTCCTTTACGAACCCATATATACTTCCCCTTAATTTCACCATTCTTGATTCTACAATATTCAACCGTATGTCCATCTTTATTGCAATATGAACATTTATATCTAGGTGAGGCGGGAACAAATATAGTTTATTTCTTATCTTGTACAAACTTTTTAGGTTGATCATTTTTATCATATCCTTATCCTTCATAATTATACGATATCTTAGAATGTACCATTCTATCTAACATTTTATTTCCGTTAGTGAACCTTTGAACTACGACATCAAGATTTTCATTTTCCTTAATCAAGATATTAAATTTATCATTAAGAATCCTTTCTTGATCTAAGACACAAGCTAAAATCTTGGAGTGTTCATCCTTCAACTTTTGAGTTTCCAACTCAAGCATATTGTCTTTTTCTTTCAAGGCATGAACTAATTCAAGGTTATCTTTTTGAGAAACCGAAGTTGATTTTTCTTGAATTAATGACTCATTTTGGATTTTCAAATTTAACAAGTCAATATGAAGCTTAGCATTATCTTAATTTAATTATAGCTTCTCATTTTCTAATTCCTCGGTTTGTAAAACTAAGGAAACATTTTCAACTTCTAATCTCACAATATTATCTTTAATCCTATTATTCTCATTTTTCAAGATATCATTTTGTTCACAAAAAGATGAGATTTCTTCCTCATTTTTCAGATTTAAATCCTTAATCCGAGATAACTCTTCTTCTTGAGTTTTGTTCAAATTTTCAATATTTTCTTTCTCGGACCATAGTGAGAGAGTACTTTGATTAGCACTACTATTTATTTTATTTATTTCAACCACCCAATCAATGAAATCACTTTTACTCATATCTAATAAATTAGTCACTAAAGAGATGCATACTATGTAAAACTTTAATTCGAGAACTTACCTCATCATTTGAAGTGGAGACATCCGATGACGAAGAATCATCCTCGAGAACCATCAGCACAAGTTGACCTCTTCTTCATTAGTTTCTGAGATCTCTTCATCTGCACTTAAATCCTAACCATTTTCGGCCACGAGAATCCGTCCCTTAGAAAGCTTAGGACATTCCCGTTTAAAGTGACCGGGTTGCTTACACTCGAAACACACATCCTGTGCTTCCCCCGGATTTCGTTTTTTTGGTTTAGGAGGAGTGTAAGTATGATTATTATTGCCATGATTATAAGCATTAGGGCTTTGATTGACTTTGCCTTTGTTATAGCCCGTAGTAGGATAATTACTCTAATAATTAGGAGTGTAGTTTTGAGAGTAATTAGGCCTTCCATTAGAGTTAAAAACTCTTTGTTGATTATTCGATTTTAGGAAGCCTTTTCCGTACCTTTGAGCTTTACTTTGAAGTACACGACGGAGTTGTCTCGTTAAGAGAGCTATCTCGCTTTCATCGAGATTTTGGAGTTCTTCATTCAACTCCTTGTCGTTATCATCCTCATCGATTAATATGGACTTCAAAGCCATATTTTTCTTTTTGTCTTCCATTTTAGGAATGACCACATCCGGAATATTATCTTCTTCGTAAGCACGAAGGTTTCCGAATAAGTTATCGATGTGGTAATCATCGAGATTGTGCATCTCTTTGATAGTTGTAACTTTAACTTTCCAACTCGGAGGTAAAGATTTAAGAACCCTACGATTCTTTTGATTTCGAGTATAGTTCTTTTGGAGTTGAGCTAATTCATCGACTATACGAGTAAATCTTGTTTCCATGTCGATGATATATTCACCATCTTGGAGTTTGAAGTTCTCGTATTCTTGGATCAAAGTATCCATTTGAGAATCTTTTATGTCGGTAGTTCCTTCATAGGTTACTCCTAACTTGTTCCACATTTCTTGTGCGGACTTGCAATTGTTTACTCGTTTATATTCTTTTTCTGCAAGTGCACTTGTGAGAACCATTTTCGCTTTAGCGGCGAGATTCATTCTATCTTCCTCACCGTGAGTATATTCACTAACTTTCTTTTCGATAGTAATATCATCGACAATTTTAGTCGGAATAATTGTACCATCTTCTATGGCCATCCAAACTTTGACACCTTGACTTCTAGCATAAATGCGAAATCTTGTTTTCCATGTGGCAAAGTTCGTGCCATCAAATAAAGGAGGTCTAAAAATTTGAGAGACCTTCACTACAACCAATGGCATTATTATAAGCCATATCGGATCTACTTTTAATAGTGCTCAAAAATAAAATAGCACAAATAAAAGCAACTTCTCTGATACCAATTGTTAGGTCCTGATGTAAGGATAATTAAGCTAGAAGGGGGGGTTAAATAGCTTAATCACCAATTTAAAAGAATTGTCGTACTTTATTCGAAACCGGAAAGGCTGATTTAATCATTTTAAATCCAAATAAAATAATTCCACTTGCCAAATTGACTTGAAACTTAAGATTAGCCAGTTATATATTATTCTTAATGCATGGTAAAAGTTTCGGAATTTTTCGAGAACTTTGATTTCTCAGCGTTTTCTTGTTAACTATCCGAACTTCGGCTGAACGTTTGACCAAGCTAGGGTTGACCAAAAATCACCAAAATTTCCAGAGTGCAATTTTATAATATTCTAAGATTTTTTATAATTTTTCTGGAATTTATTTCGCACGTTCATAAAATCGCATTATTTAAGTGTAACGAATATTTTATCGTTATCTCGATTTACGTGCAACTTCTAGAGCTTTTTAATTGCTGAGAATTAAGTTAAAAGATGCCATTTTGCTTTTATATTGAGTACTTGGGATAATGGAAGTACTTGGAAGCCAAGGTTTGCTTTTGATGTCATGTATGACATCATCTTTATTATGTCATGCATGACATCATCCCCTAAAATTTGCCTATAAATACAAGCCTCCCCCCACCCATTTTTCCTAAGCTAAGAGCCAATTATATGCTGAGAATTTAGAAATAAAAACACTCTCCCAATGTTTATTCAAGTACCCACCATATTTACTTCATCTTTAAAACCTTCGATTCTTCATATACTTCGTTATATACACAAGGTTTTAAACACCGAGGCTTCGTACCACCCAACCTAGCCACATCTCACTTAGCTCATTTTTATACCACTCTTTTCGTCCTCCCGAAGGGATGTCCAAAGTTCGTGTGCAAAGCCAAAATCCGGTCGAACCTCGGACGAATTTTTCGGGCGAAATTTTTGTAAGTGGTTATTTTAGCTTCATATTTATTCGTGTCTTAACCGACCATTTTTGACAAAGGACTTTTGAACAAAAATATTCTCTTCATCTTTAAAGCTCTCTTTGTTTACAAAATACACGAGTTAGCCACTTGTTATATATTTGTTTGTGTGTTTTGTCCCGGAACCTAACTCGTATCCTTTGAGATTTCCTCACCAAATTTGGAGGGATCTTCGCCTTGGCACGGAAAGCCGGATATAAGGCCTAAGGTGATAAGTTAGTTATTGTTGTGCTTAACTGTTATATCCCTACGCTTAACATACCCTTCTTATTTTGGTGAGACACCCATTTTTCAGCCTTGTGCTTGGTGGGGATATCATTAAGATAAGTTACGTGGTTTACGTGTTTTGTTCCTGATCCCGTGTGTGTGAGTGTGAATATCGACTGCGTCATATATCTATAAATCACTTAACACTAATTAATCATAACCCTCGCAGAGTGTGATTATAATCAACGAACCTTTTTAATTGACTGTGATTAGTGGATTAATATTGCGGACCAAAAACCTTATTAAACCAAAGGACATTTTTGTAGATATTATATTCTAACTTTTGCAGTGAGGTGATCTTCGTTCTAAAACCCAAGTCCTTGACGTATTGACGGGGAGTTAATAGTCATTGCACCATGAAGAAGAGGAAAGACCCAAGATCTAATATCTAAGACCCGAGACCAGCAAAAGGTTTAGAAGTACAAAGACTACACAAGTATCTACATCGTCTTTGAGGAAGTAACGGGGAGTTACGTTCCGAGACAAGCATTATAGGTGTTTTACATTTATAGTCAGGAGGTAACGGGGAGTTACGCTCCAAAATATATATTTGTTTACGTTTTGACAAAGAAAGGCACTGGGGTCGTGTGTTTAAAACGAAAGCAAGGAATTGGGTTTTGGAAAAACAAGAAACAAAGCCATTGATTTGAGGTTTTAGCTTATTTTAAGAAAGCAAAACAACTACTTAATAATGCATAAAAACTAAAATAATTTTGGGACTTCAAGATTTAACCCTCACACAAATTATTTTTGTGTAAGAATTGCTCACTTCCCAAAAAGTTAATTTAAATCTAGAAATTAAATAACTATATTAAGGCTCCTTTCAATCCACAAGCAATCTTGAGATTAATATGGTTAGAGAAAGATTTCATAGCCAATGAGAACAAATAAAAAGCAAGAATTAAAAATAAGAAGGAATGACAAAGATGAAAGCTTGTATTAATATAAAGAGTGATTACAATATTTAAAAAGCTACTACTAGATATACTACATCAAAGAGAAGCTACTCTTATTTGTGTGTGGAGCTAAAAATAGAAAATCCTAGGTTGCTGGCTAAAGGTGTGAATGAGATGCTTAAATAGGCACACAGTAGGGTTTTGGGAGTAGTTGGCAAAATCTAGGCCATACAATTGTCTTGTGTGGTGTTTAAATCCTAGCCTTGATTTCCACCAATCTCTTTTTCTCTTTATCTTCCTCCACTTTTGCCTTTCTTGCATTTTCATCCCTTTTTTTCTCTTTTTCTGCTTTTTGCACAAAATACCTACAAAAGCAAATAATTAATTTATTAAATTTGAGAACAAACAATAAATAGGTATTTAAAATGTGCAAAAATATGGACTTATCAAACTTCCCCATACCTATCTTTTGCTCGTCCTCGAGTAAAAATCAAAAGAAAATAAAATAAACTAAGAAAACTAGATGCGATTCCTAGGCTCCTTTTCGTAGGCGTGACGGGTGATTTTAGGTTCACCACCCCGTTAAACTCGTAGATGATCTCTACAAGAGGAGTGTTGTCTCCTTAGGGTTTACAGAAGATATATATACCCATAAAATCTGTGAGATATTCTAGCGAGTGTCCTACTCACCTCTACTCTAATTTCGTTGGTTTTAACAAAAAGCATTTTTAAGGAAAATACGACTCAAAGACTCTTTTACTATTAATCAAGATACAGTTGTCTCTGATCTACTTGAATCGACTCAAAAATTTACTAGAAATCCAAGGAGTGTAATGAATTTTAAGGCCTTTGATGGATCCTAATCGTCTAACGACATTTTCTCTTTTCAACCAATTTTGAACTGACCCAATCTCTATCGAAACAAATATCGAGCCAAACTTCACAAAATCTTATTCTTCCTTTTTTTTCCTTCTTTTTTTTTCTCTTTCTTTTTTGCATTGATTTTATTTTGTCCGTTTTCTTAGGCTTTCTATGTTACCCCATGTCGCGAGTTTTAGGTCAGTGACTCCCAAACCAAAACGGTCTTAGGGCACTAGGTTTTCAAATCCTCCTACGGACTTAATTGCTCGGGTAACAAAGGCCACAAAACGAGACTAGTCAATCTACTTTTGTCCATTTATCTAAAGATTTTATCTATAAAGAACAATGGGTATTGAAGTAGTTTATTCCTTTTTTTTTTAAAATTAAGTCGAAAGTTATCAAGTATAAAAAGAACATTGATAACCGATTAATTATCACTAATCAAAATTAAATTATTTATGAAAGTTTAAGAAAAACTTGACATTATGTTTTCGAAACAGAACTACAAAAAATGTTGGTTAAATCACACTAACTTTTGCTGGTCAACGACACCAGTCAACAACTCAGAAAACAAAAATAAAATAAGATATAAACAAACTCAACACAATTACACCTACTGCTACCTAGAAACTAAATGAAACCCATGAAACCGAAAAAGGTGAAATTCGGAAAATTCTATATTAACAAAAGTAATGCAAGGACTCAGACAGTAATACAAAACAAATGATAAGTGCATATTTTTAATATTTTAAATGCCTAATTACTGCTTGTTCTCACTTATTTATTTGTTTATTTGTCTTTTTTTTAGGAAAATTGCAAATGCTTGAAGAAATAAAGAATAAAGCAAAAAGGAGAAAAAGATGGGAAGAAAAGGATCATAAGGGAATATTCTCAAGGAGGGATCTAGATGTGACACCTACACCCCCCCTCTATCCTAATTTCCCCCTATAAATACACATCTCCCCATCATGTTTCAAGCACCTAGGGTTTTCTATTTTTAGTTCACCACAAATTTAGGGTAGCCTCTATTTGCTTGTCTAGATCTAGTTTTAATTTGTATGCTCTCTTCTCATTTTGTAAACACTTTAATATTTTAATGCAAGATTTTATCTTTGTTATTACATTCTTGTTCTTTATGTTTTCCTTGGCAATGAAATCTTCCCCTAATAACAAAAAGTTCAAAGTTGTTTGTAGATTGGAAGGAGCCATCTTTGGTAGCTCTCTTTATACTTAGATTTAATTTTTGAAGAAACTTAAGTCCTATCACAAAATTAATTTGTGTTAGGGTTTAAATCTAAAATCCCAAAATCATTATATTAGTAGTTTTATTAGTTAAGTGCAAGTAGTAATTAACAAAACAATAAGAAATTAGTATTAAAATCCCCCTACTTTGTTTTCTACGAAAACAGTTTATTAATCTCCCCTGTTTTAGTTTCAGTAAACTTAAAACCCCATTCCCCTGTTTTCGTTTAAAACATCACAAACCCACTGCTAAGTTTCTTCATTTCATTTTCTACGTTCAAGTAGATTTTGTTTTGTTGTGTGTTTGCGGCTGATTTCGAGTTGTATTTGTCTGAGTTTTGAGTTTTCGCTGGATTGCTGCGAGAGTCATTTTGGTTTAGTTCATGACTGAGTCAATGTCGAGTTTTACTGTTGAGTTTATGCCGAGTTTTCAAACCGAGTCACCGCTGAGTTCATGGCCCTTCTTCTGAGTTGTGTTTGTTCGAGTCTGGGCTTGCTGCTTTCGGTTGAGAGTCGAGTCTATGTGCTCTGTTTTTTGTCATTCACCGAGTCAAGTCTGAGTACTGTTTGAGTCGTCTTCTTTGTTTTGTTTGCGAGTCCATTTTGCGTTTTGATTCCTTCAGAGTCGAGTGGTCCTGTTGCTGCTAAGTTCATTCTGTTTTGCTGTTGTGTGTTCTCGAGTTTTTAGTCGAGTTCAAATTGTATTCTGCTGGTGTTGTTTTGATTGTTCGATTTCATTTGTCTGTCGCTGAGTTTCTGAGTAGAAATCGAGTCTGTTTTTGAATTGTTTGCCTGAGTTTGAGTTGCCAAGTCTTAGTCGTGTTCCAGCTGAGTTTTAGTGCATTTTTCGAGTCACCACATGCAAGTTTCGGCTCCCTTTCATTTATAACCAGTATGTTCAACCACTTTTCAAAAATAACGAGTTTTTTTTTCGAGTTTTCAAAACTAACCAACCTAATTGTTTTGAGTTTGGGCCACCCAAACGAAAAAAGTTGATATAGCACGGGACGCCCCTGCCATAAGCGACCCATGCTTTAAGACTTGTGACACACAGGTCGCCCCTGCCAAGAGCGACCCGTACTGGCTTCTGAATTTCTCATATCAACATAATAAAGTGATATGTACATGTGCTGGTTGTTTTGCCTTTCAACTTCCCAATGAGTCTAATATGAGTACTAATTTATTAGGAAGGACAGTGTTTTATCAATTTACCTTGTAATGCAAATATATATTACTGCCTCGGTTAAGTGGCGTCTCTTCTGTTTGCTTGCAGACAGAAATTCTTAAAATATGTTATTGATTATCAAAAAATATATATATTTAATATTAAATAAATATTAATTCCAAATATTAATTTTCTTAATTGCAAATATATTTTTTAATTGTATTTTATTTTGTTTCGTATGAATATAATATCTCAATACATTATTTTCATTTTCAAAAAAAAATAAAAAAAAATACATTATTTTCGAAATAATATCTTCTCATATTTTATATTTTATTTATATTTATCTTTCATAAGTAATATCGAATATTAAATAATTTTGTATTCCAAAAGTTAGTTTTTCATTTTCAAAATTTTTAATTCCGAATTATTTGATTAGTTTACAGTTTAAATTTTATTAATTCCGAACATTAATTCTTTTTTGTTTTCAAATTTAGTTTTTAATTTAATATTTTAATTCTAGCATTGATTCCAAGGTTTTTTTCGTTCTAAATTTGTAATTTCGAACAATAATTTTTTTCGTTTCTCAAATTTAGTTTTTACAGCTATTTTTCATATTGCAAATATTAGTTAATTTTTTAAAATATTAAATTAAAAACTAAATTTGAAAACTAAATTAAAAACATGGGTAGCCCGTTTGAAGTAAAAATTTGAAAACTAAATTAAATATTTGGAAAGAGAAACATTGAAAGAGGAACAAATAATGTTCCTTTTTGAACATTGAAAGAATAACAGGGTCGCCCGTCGCACAGGCGCCCCATGCTTGTTGGAGTATAATCTAAAACTTGTTAAAAATAAAGTATGTGTTTTATTTGTTTTCTGCAATATTATATGTTAGCATGCAGTTGGACTGAGTCCATGCAGTAGTAGAATGTGGAAGTAGTTTTAGGATCGTGGAGAATAAATAGAGTAGTGGAGATAATGTAGGAGAGTAGTGCTGAGTAGTTCCTATTTTCTAGCTTCAGTTGTTTGTAACCTTTATATTTGTTTTTCTGTAAGTTAAATGAAAAGCAAGCCTTGAGTGCGTGCATATCTGTGTTCTTTTTTTCCAGTTTCAAAAGTCATACAGTCTTATATATATTGTAGCAGACCTGCAAATTATATACTAGATTTGGTATCAGAGCCTACGAAACTGGTGCCTGGTGAACACACGAGTACATGTCAAGAACGACTTCAATGGAAGGGAACAAGAGCAAGAGCGGTGTTGTTGGTTTGAGTTATCCAATGTTGGACAGGAGTAATTATACAGCTTGGTCCTTAAAGATGAAAGTTTTTATGCAAGCTCATGAGGTATGGGAGGCTGTGGAACCCAAAGATCCAAAATTGAGCGTTGAAGAGAGAAAGGATAAGATTGCGTTAGCTATGATCTATCAGGGAATTCCTGAAGATATGTTGCTGACTCTTGCTGAGAAGAAGACGGACAAAGGGGCCTGGGATGCTATAAAGACCTTATGTCAGGGTGCAGAAAGGGTCAAGAAGGCACGAGTTCAAACTTTGAAGGCGGAATTCGAGTCTCTGTCTATGAAAGATACTGAAGTGTTGGATGATTTCTGTATGAAATTGCATGGGCTCGTAACGAACATTCGAGCACTTGGAGAGCCTTTAGAAGAGGCATATGTGGTGAAGAAACTGCTCGGTGCAGTGCCTCCAAAATTTCTTCAAATCACATCTACAATGGAACAGTTTGGAAATCTTGAAGTTATGACAATGGAGGAGGCGGTAGGCTCACTAAAAGCACATGAAGAACGACTAAAGGGTCAAGAGGAGAAACAGGGTGGACAATTGTTACTCACAGAAGATGAGTGGGTAAAGAGGGAGTCTGATGAGGGAAAGAAACTGTTGTATACAAGAGAAGAATGGCTGAAACGAGGAAACAAGGTTGGTGAGGTCTCATCAAGTTTTAGAGGACGATGTCGTGACAAAAGTAAGATCAAATGTTATAATTGTAACATCCTTGGACACTATGCAGCTGAATGTCGTAAACCTCGAAGGATGAAAGAGCAAAAACAGGAAGTGAACATCGCAGAAATTGAGGATGAAGAACCGGCTTTGTTGCTAGCCAAACATGACAAGACAGAAGAAAGTGAGATGCTCCTGAACGAAAAGACACTGATGCCAAAGTTGCTTGCAGCCAAAGAAGTAAAACGTGGTGAATCAAATCTCTGGTACTTGGACAATGGTGCAAGCAATCACATGACAGGACAAAAATCTAAATTCATAGAGTTAGATGAAGGTATAACTGGGCAGGTGAAATTCGGATTCGGGTCGACGGTGAAGATCGAGGGCAAAGGATCAATTATTTTCAAATGCAAAAATGGTGAAGAACGTACGTTGCATGAGGTTTATTATATTCCCTCCCTATGCAGTAATATAATCAGTCTGGGACAGCTTTCTGAGGTGGGAAATAGAGTCATTCTCAAAGGTGATTTCTTGTGGGTGTTTGACAATCAAGAAAGACTCCTCATGAAGGTGAAACGCTCGACAAACAGGTTGTACAAGCTGATCATCGAAACAAGTAAGCCTATCTGTTTGCTAACTAAAACTGATGAGATTTCTAAATTATGGCATACACATTTGGGTCATGTTAATTATCAAGCATTAGAATTAATGTACAAGAACAAGATGGTGCATGGGTTTCCTAGAATAATATCTCCTAAACATAATTGTACTGGATGTCTAATGAGTAAGCAAACAAGACGACCTTTTCCTTCTCAGACCCAGTTTACTACTAAACGAGTTTTGGAGTTAGTTCATGCTGACTTGTGTGGTCCAATCACCCCAACGACTATAGGTGGTAATAGATATTTTATGTTGCTGGTAGATGATTACAGTAGAGTCATGTGGGTGTATCTGTTGAAAAGCAAAGATGAGGCTTTCAATGCTTTTAAACTTTTTAGAGCAAAAGTCGAAAATGGAGCTGAGAGAAAAGTGAGGGTTTTGAGGACTGACAGAGGGGGTGAGTTCACATCGAAGGAGTTTGCTGATTATTGTGAAAAAGAAGGAATTACAAGACATTTTACAGCACCCTATACGCCACAACAGAACGGTGTGGTCGAAAGGAGAAATCGAACAGTGGTTGAGATGGCCAGAAGTTTTTTGAAAGAGATGCAGATGCCAACTTTATTCTGGGGGGAAGCAGTGAGGCATTCGGTTTATGTACTTAACAGACTTCCAACACGTGCTTTGTCAGGCCAAACACCGTATGAGGCGTGGAATGGTTTTAAACCAAATATTGGTCACATACGAGTCTTTGGATGTAAAGCATATATGAAGGTGCCTTGCAATCAAGTAAAAAAACTTGATGACAGGAGTAGAATGGTAATCAACTTGGGGAAGGAAACTGGTACAAAGGCATATCGCTTGTATGATCCTGTTGGCAAGTGCTTGTATGTAAGTAGAGATGTTACTTTTGTTGAGACGGAGGCATGGCCATGGGACGAAGAAACTAAGTCACAGGACATTAATTCTTTTTTAGTCGACAACGTGCAATCACTGGAAGAAACTAGTGCTCCAAGCAGTCCCCTAGTGGAGCATTCTGGTAGTGCAGACTCTATTCAAGAAGAAACATCTACAACTATGCCTGAATCTGAGAGCTATGATGGGAGCTGTGAACCTAAGAAGTTTAGATCAATTAACGATGTATATGATCACTCAGAGGAGGTAGAGCTTGAGAATGAACTGCTATATATGGGGGTAGAGGAGCCAACTACGTATAAGCAGGCTGTTAAGGTGCAGGACTGGAGAAATGCCATGCAAAGAGAAATTGATTCAATAGAAAAGAATGGGACGTGGAACTAAACAAAGCTACCTGCTGGGCAGAAAGTAATTGGTTTGAAGTGGGTATACAAGTTAAAAAGGGATGCAACAGGCAAGGTGACTAAACATAAAGCAAGGTTGGTGGCGAAGGGATATGCTCAAGAACAAGGGGTCGATTTCGAGGAAATTTATGCTCCTGTCACACGCGTTGAAACGGTTCGTTTATTGTTGGCTTTGGCAGCAAAGTATGAATGGCAGGTACATCATCTTGATGTAAAAACAGCATTCTTGAATGGCGAAATTAGTGAGGAGGTTTGCGTAGCTCAACCAGAGGGATACACAAAGAAGGGTCGAGAACAGTTGGTGTATAAATTGTCTAAAGCTCTGTATGGGCTTCGGCAAGCACCAAGGGCTTGGTATGCTAAGCTTAGTCAATGTCTGGAGAGCCTTGGTTTTAAGAGATGCCCGTACGAACATGCTGTTTATACAAAGAAAGAAGGAAGAGATTTTTTGATTATAGGAGTTTATGTCGATGATCTGTTGGTCACTGGAAGTAATGCAGCCGTGATAGAGGGTTTCAAAAAGGATATGAGCTATAAGTTCGAAATGAGTAATCTTTGAAAGCTGTCTTACTATCTGGGTATCGAAGTTGAGCAAGGTGCTGGGTTCATTGAGTTGAAGCAGTCCGGATATGCGAGAAAGCTCCTTGAGAAAGCAGGAATGAGTGAGTGCAATTCTTCGAAGTACCCTATGGATCCTAAAGAGCACATAACGAAAGATGAAGGAGGCGAGTTTGTCGATGCAACTCAGTACAGGAGTTTGATTGGAGGGCTCCGATATTTGGTGCATACTAGACCTGATATTGCATATGCTGTAGAAATTGTCAGCCGTTATATGGAAAAACCAACCCAGATGCATCAGAACGCAGCTAAGAGAATTTTACGCTATGTTAAGGGCACTATAAACTACGGTTTAGTATACTCAAAAACTGGAGGTAACAACATCTTGACTGGTTTTTCTGATAGTGATTTAGCAGGCCATTTGGATGATCGACACAGCACAGGCGGAATGGTTTTCTATTTAAATGAAAGCCTTGTGACGTGGATATCTCAGAAGCAAAGGTGTGTGGCTCTATCTTCATGTGAACCAGAGTTCATGGCTGCCACAGCAGCTGCATATCAGGGCATCTGGCTTAGGAATGTCTTAAGTCAAGTAACTGGTGAGAAAATTGGTCCAGTTGTTATTGTTAGATTTTTCAAACTCGCCAGATTATATAATAAATAATATCAGCTTGTGTGTACATGAGCCATCCTGGAATTATGGTGTGCTACTTATCTTCATGCATGCACAGTCAAAACAATACGGCTCAATGTTGACAGGATGTATAACTATGCTAGAGTAATTAAAGGAAGGCAGCCATGTGAAACAAAGAATACTAGTTAATGCAACAGCTGGTCATATGTTGAATCCAGGATATATGGTAGGCTATTTACATACAAAGGTGACAAGCAGGTGATAAAGTGGTGATGCACCAGCTTGGTTTGAATTGTGAAGTTGTCAAAATGAAAGTCAGAATTATTAATGAAACCGTGTAGATCATCTGAAGAAGTGTTGTTGTCCAAGTTTGAAGAGAAATTTGATCCCATGAATTAAGGTGGCTAAATTAATACATACAGCTGGGTAGTGTAGGCAATAAGATCAGTTAGCATATGCGTGGCTTATAAATAGAGGTTCTGTTTGTATTCAATAAAAAAAGTACTGAGTTTAAAAAAACCAGAGAAAGAAAAGTATACACCGAGTGAAACAGAAAGAAAAGAAGAGAGCTGAAGCTCTGGTTGTCAGTGTAAAAGAAAAGGTTGTAGCCTAGAGTTTGTAATAGTGAGATATTAATATATAAAGTGTGTGCTTGTTATATATACAAAATATTTTAATTATATTTTCGTATAAGCCCATACACGTTTCCAACAAGTGGCATCAGATCTACGTTATTTCGGAGAAGAAAAAATGTCAAATATGATGGCGCAACCACATATCCCAAAGTTGACGGCAACAAATTACGGGAATTGGAGTATCCAAATGAAGGTGTTACTCGGTTCATACGATAATTGGGATATTGTCGAAAGTGGGTATGACAAGCCCGAGGATGAAGCCGTTCTTTCTGAAACGGAGAAAACGGCGTTAAAAGATTCCAAGAAAAAAGACCAAAGGGCGTTATATACAATTATTCAAGGAGTTGATGAATCAACCTTTGAAAAAATTTCAAATGCAAAAACGGCGAAAGACGCGTGAGAGATTCTGCAGAAATCATTCCAGGGTGTCGAGAAAGTAAAAAAGGTGCGGCTCCAAGTTCTACGTGGGGAGTTCGAAAATTTAAAGATGAAGAGTTCCGAAAATATTGGTGAATTTGTTACGCGTTTGAAAACGGTGACAAATGAGATGAAAATAAATGGAGAAAGTCTCGATGATGTTCGGCTCATGGAAAAGTTGCTCCGTTCATTAACAAGAAAATTTGATTATGTTGTGACATCCATCGAGGAGTCAAAAGACCTGTTCACAATTTCAATTGATGAGCTCGTAGGTTCTCTTCAAGCCCACGAGCAGCGAATGAACCAGTATGATGATGCAAGCCATTTGGAAAAGGCGTTGCAAAGTAAGGTGTCCGTTGGTGATAGTTCTGGCAGTAGCAGTTCTGCACGTGGCAGAGGTGGCTTTAGAGGTGGCTACCGTGGTGGACGAGGACGAGGAAGACAGTCCTTCAATAGAGGCTAGAATTTTGAAGGCTATCAGCCATCTGGTCGTGGTCAAAATTTCAGAGGCCGAGGACGAGGCGGATATCAACAAAGAGGTGATAAGTCTCAATATCAGTGCTATAACTGTAATAAATATGGCCATTTCAGTTATGAGTGTAGAGCCCCAAAGGTGGAAGAAAGAAGTCATTTTGTTGAAGCAAAAGAAGATAAAGATGTTAGCTCTGCTATGTTTCTCACTTACAAAGGATATGAAGGAGGCAAGAAAGATACATGGTATCTTGACTCGGGAGCCAGCAATCACATGACTGGCCATAAAGAATTATTCACGGAGATAGACGACACCATCAGCGGAGAAGTTACTTTTGGTGACTCATCAAAGATTCCGGTCAAAGGAAAAGGTACCGTCACAATCATGACAAAGAAAGGTGAAAAGAAATATATAAATGATGTTTATTATATTCCTGCATTGAAAAATAATATTATTAGTCTTGGCCAACTTGTGGAGAAAGGATATAATATACAGATGCAGGACAATTCCCTCATTATCAGAAATAAAGCTCGGGAATTGATTGCAAATGTGGAAATGTCAAAGAATCGTTTGTTTACGCTTGATATGCAAACGAAGGTTCATAAGTGTTTAAAGTCTGTCATCAAAAATGACTCGTGGTTGTGGCACTTGAGATATGGTCATCTTGGAATTTCTGGCTTGAAACTATTGTCAAAGACAAAGATGGTGAACGGTTTGCCAGAAATCAATGAACCAGAAAATTTGTGTGAAGCATGTGTAAAGGGGAAACAACATCGACAAAGTTTTCCTGTTGGAAAATCATGGAGAGCCAGAAGGCCATTGGAGATAGTTCACACAGATATTGCTGGTCCATTTGATATCTCATCACTTGGAGGTAATAGATATTACCTAACATTTATTGATGATTTTAGCAGGAAAAGTTGGGTGTATATCATCAAAGAAAAGTCGGAGGCTCTTGATAAATTCAAGGAGTTCAAAGCGCTGGCAGAAAAGCAAAGTGGACATTATTTAAAGGTACTCAGATCAGACAGAGGAGGCGAGTATACTTCTAATCTGTTCAGAAGTTTTTGCAGAGCACATGGAATCAATCATCAGTTGACAACGGCCTATACTCCTCAACAAAATGGTGTTGCAGAAAGAAAGAATCGCACTATTCTTGACATGGCAAGGAGCATGGTGAAAGCAAAGCACTTGCCGAGAACCTTTTGGGCCGAAGCCGTTTTATGTGCAGTTTATTTGTTAAATCGTTGTCCAACAAAAAGTGTCAGAAATAAAACTCCAAATGAAGCATGGAGTGGTAGCAAACCATCAGTGGGACATCTCAGAATTTTTGGGTGTATTGCATATGCCCATGTCCCAGAATAGAAAAGAAAGAAGTTGGATGATAAAGGCGGGAAGTGCATATTTACTGGATATGACAAAAGGAGCAAGGCGTATAGACTCTATAATCCCCTCACGAAGAAATTAATTATTTCTCGAGATGTTGAGTTCGATGAATCAGATTACTGGAAATGGAGCGAGGAAGAAAGAAAAGTTGCTGGTTTATTTTTTTAATAATGATGATGATGATGGCAATGACGACCCCAATATAGAAGGTGACGAGGATGATGATCAAACTCCTCCGCAAAGTCCGAATCAACAAACTCCCGCATCAACACCATCGGATTCAAGTGGAAGCAGAAGTTCAGGGGGAGCAACAAGAAAAATGCGGAGTCTGGATAATATCTATGAAGCTACAAGTCCAGTACAAACAACATTTGATTATTCCTTATTTTGTTTAATGGCTGAATGTGATCCAGTTACATTTGAGGAAGCTTCTGAAGAAAGCAAATGGAACAAAGCCATGGATGAGGAAATTGGTGCAATTAAAAAGAATGATACATGGGAGCTCATAGATCTTCCAGAAGGACACAAAGCAATTGGTGTCAAATGGGTCTATAAGACCAAGACGAATCAGGACGGAGAAGTGGAGAAATACAAGGCGAGGTTAGTGGCTAAAGGCTACAAGCAGCGATATGGCATTGACTATGATGAGGTGTTTGCTCCAGTTGCACGAGTTGACACCATCAGACTTCTTACAGCAATTGCCGCTCAGAATCAATGGAAGATTTTTCAAATGGACGTGAAGTCGGCATTTCTAAATGGTTATCTCGAAGAAGAAGTCTACATCGAGCAACCTCCAGGATATGTTCAGAAAGGCCAGGAAGATAAAGTCTACCGGCTAAAGAAAGCATTGTACGGTCTAAAACAGGCACCGAGAGCGTGGAACACAAGGGTTGATGAGTATTTTCAG
Organism: Daucus carota subsp. sativus; assembly: GCF_001625215.2. NCBI lineage: Eukaryota > Viridiplantae > Streptophyta > Magnoliopsida > Apiales > Apiaceae > Daucus > Daucus carota. The sequence continues at coordinate 5,304,738 of NC_030382.2, read as the reverse complement.
AAAAATAGTTTTGTGAAGAGTCCATATGAGCATGCACTCTACACGAAAACAAATTCAGGGGGAGATATTATGATCTTTTGCTTATACGTGGACGACATGATATTTACCGGAAACAATCCCGGTATGTTTGATGATTTTAAGAAAGTTATGACTAATGAATTTGAGATGACAGATATTGGTCAAATGTCATACTTTCTTGGAGTCGAGGTGAAGCAAAGCAAAGACGGAATTTTTATGTGTCAGAAAAAATATGCCGAGCAGATTTTGAAGAAGTTCAGAATGGAGGAATGTAAGCCAGTGAGCACGCCAGCAGAAGCAAGCATAAAGCTCAGAATTGATTCAACGAGGGAGTCGGTAAATCCGACATTGTTCAAAAGTTTGGTTGGAAGTCTGAGGTACCTAACTTTCACTCGTCCGGATATTATGTATGCAGTCAGATTCGTTAGTAGGTACATGGAGAAGCCGAAGCAAGATCATTTCATGGCAGCTAAAAGAATTTTGAGATATATTAAAGGTACACTAAATAATGGCTTATTTTACACTCACTCTCAAGATTCAAAATTAGTTGGCTACTCAGATAGTGATTATGGTGGTGACTTGGATGACGGAAAAAGCACATCAGGGTATGCTTTTCATATTGGCTCGGCGATATTCTCATGGTCATCAAAGAAGCAACAGACAGTCGCTCTCTCAACATGTGAGGCGGAATATATTGCAGCAGCAGGAGCAGCATGTCAAGCTATTTGGTTAAGCTATATTTTGGGCGAGTTAAATCTTGTCAAGCAAGAACCGGTTACAATTTACGTGGATAATAAATCTGCTATTTCACTAGCAAAAAATCCAGTGTCACACAGTCGCAGCAAGCACATCAATATTAAATATCATTTTCTTCGCGAACAAGTAAATGATAAAATCGTGGAGCTGGTGCACTGCAGGACTGAAGAAAATTTAGCAGATATATTTACAAAGCCATTAAAGCCGGATATATTTCAGAAAATGAAAAGGAAGCTTGGAATGCAAAGTCGAGTTTGAGTGGGAGTGTTAGATTTTTCAAACTCGCCAGACTATATAATAAATAATATCAGCTTGTGTGTACATGAGCCATCCTGGAATTATGGTGTGCTACTTATCTTCATGCATGCACAGTCAAAACAATACGGCTCAATGTTGACAGGATGTATAACTATGCTAGAGTAATTAAAGGAAGGCGGCCATGTGAAACAAAGAATACTAGTTAATGCAACAGCTGGTCATATGTTGAATCCAGGATATATGGTAGGCTATTTACATACAAAGGTGACAAGCAGGTGATAAAGTGGTGATGCAGCAGCTTGGTTTGAATTGTGAAGTTGTCAAAATGCAAGTCAGAAGTATTAATGAAACCGTGTAGATCATCTGAAGAAGTGTTGCTGTCCAAGTTTGAAGAGAAATTTGATCCCATGAATTAAGGTGGCTAAATTAATACATACAGCTGGGTAGTGTAGGCAATAAGACCAGTTAGCATATGCGTGGCTTATAAATAGAGGTTCTGTTTGTATTCAATAAAAAAAGTACTGAGTTTAAAAAAACCAGAGAAAGAAAAGTATACACCGAGTGAAACAGAAAGAAAAGAAGAGAGCTGAAGCTCTGGTTGTCAGTGTAAAAGAAAAGGCTGTAGCCTAGAGTTTGTAATAGTGAGATATTAATATATAAAGTGTGTGCTTGTTATATATACAAAATATTTTAATTATATTTTCGTATAAGCCCATACACGTTTCCAACAGTTATGCTTATCGATAATAAGTCTGCAATATATCTCGCCAAAAATCCAGTGTTCCGTGGACGCAGTAAGCATATTGATATACGCTACCACTTCATCAGAGAGTGTGTGGAGCGTGGGGAGATAATCTTGAAGCACATCTGCAGTGAACACCAGCGTGCAGACCTGTTAACAAAGCCTCTATCTACACTTAAATTTGAGAGGATGCGCAAGCTTCTTGGAGTGAAGGACCTGGAGAACAAGTTTTAGATTAGGGGGGAAAATGTTGGAGTATAATCTAAAACTTGTTAAAAATAAAGTATGTGTTTTATTTGTTTTCTGCAATATTATATGTTAGCATGCAGTTGGACTGAGTCCATGCAGTAGTAGAATGTGGAAGTAGTTTTAGGATCGTGGAGAATAAATAGAGTAGTGGAGATAATGTAGGAGAGTAGTGCTGAGTAGTTCCTATTTTCTAGCTTCAGTTGTTTGTAACCTTTATATTTGTTTTTCTGTAAGTTAAATGAAAAGCAAGCCTTGAGTGCGTGCATATCTGTGTTCTTTTTTTCCAGTTTCAAAAGTCATACAGTCTTATATATATTGTAGCAGACCTGCAAATTATATACTAGAATGCTTGGTTCCTGAATCACGTTTGGGTCGCCCAAACTCAAAATAATTGAACTCGTTAGTTTTGAAAACTTGAAAAAAAACTGGTTGTTTTTGAAAAGTGATTGAACATATTGGTTATAAATGAAAGGGAGCCTGCAAGTTTCATTCTGTTTTTGCTTTTGTACATTGTCAAGTACGTTTTGGTATCCTGTTTCGCTGCTGAGTTATTGATTTTGTGGTGTCGTGAAATAATTTGGTGTTAGTTTCTTAAGTTGTTAGATTCATTATTTTTTTATTTGTTAAATATGTGCATTCACTTGTCACGCAGTAGAGAGTTTGGGAAGCTGGGGTTCGAGTTTTCTATTTTGTACACTCATTTTGATCGCATGTGCATGTAAAATTGCTTTTATTTAGTTTGGTTTATATAGTTTGTGAATAGTTAATTGGCTAAGTTTTGATTAGTAATAACTCGAGTAACAAAGGCCACAAAACGAGACTAGCCAATCTACTTTTGCCCATTTATCTAAAGATTTTATCTATAAAGAACAATGGGTATTGAAGTAGTTATTCCTTTTCTTTTTCTATCTCTTTTTTTTTCTATTTTTTTATTCGCAAAGGTTCGATTCGACATTGTTTCAACATGTGGGTTCTCTCTCAGGTATCGAGTAATATCACTAGACAATCTCTCCATCAAAGGTCTTGTCCAAATGTGTGTGCCATCTTGGAATTACGAGTACAAATCGGTCGATACAAGCTTCAAAAAGACAACCTTACTCAACTACGTTCAAATTATCTAAAAGACCCTACATATATATACTTTTCGAAAACATGCTAAACACCAATTACTCCTAAAGTTCGAGTGAGGGAAAGACAACTTAGCTAAAAGTATCTCTATTTTTGGATTTTTCTAATTTTTCAATTTTTAGGGTTTTTCATTTTTTAAGAATTACACTAAAGCCCTCCCCATACCTAAATCATGCATTGTCCTCAATGTATGCAAAAGATAGAATTGAAATAAGAGAGTAGAGAGAAAAATACTTGAAATGGACATGAAGGGTATTTTTATTAACGAAAGAAACACTTAAACGACCACACACTCACACATTTCCTTCCCCATACCTGAACTTCACGAGGGAAGGTTCTAAGAAGAACCAAATCAACCAATTCCGGAAGGAAATATGGGAGGAAGCTTTGAGAAAGAGTCAAAATGTGTGCGAAATTTTTTAGGCAAAAAGACTTTCTCTAGCACGTGACCATCGTTTACACCTATATGACAAGCATCACTAATGTTCTCCCTAAACCAACACAATGCTTCTTTATTATCAAGCAAATTAGAGACAATGCAATTTTGATTATTGGATAAATCACTAGGAACGATGTAAGAAACGACATCACCTTTTCCTAAGGCACTATTTGAATGATGGAACAATGAGTCAAACGTAGGTGGTCCACCTACGTGACTCTCAAAATCGGGCCTAGGGTTACAACTAACAACCTCGGGCGGAGTTTCCCATTTTGAACAAATGTCGTTCAATTCTCCTAACAACTGCTCCGAGGTCAATTCATTCAAAGACTTTCGATAGTCTCTATTATTCTCGTGGTTGACTTTGAAATCCTGACTTAGAAGAGACTCAATCTCACTATCCTCAAAGCTAGACCATGTGACAAACTTGTTGACCACGTTAACCCCTATAAGTTGCTCATAAAGTTCATTGGGTTCTCTTCCCACATTGAAAATGTTTAAGTCTATGGTCATGTTTCCAAAAGTGAGCTTCATCGAACCATTCCTACAATTAATTAAGGCATTAGATGTAGCAAGAAAAGATCGTCCTAAAATGATGGGATTTTGGTTCTTAGGATTCGAGACGGGTTGAGTCTCGAGAACAACAAAGTCAACGGGAAAGATAAAATCACCGATTTTGATCAACACATCCTCAATAATTCCCTTTGGCATTTTAATGGAACGATCGGCAAGTTGAAGGGTCATATTGGTGGTCTTGAGATCCCCTAAACCTAGGGCTTGGTAGACCGAGAAAGGAAGAAGATTCACACTCGCTCCTAAATCAAGTAAAGCTTTGTCCACGAAAGTATTGCCTATGACACAAGAAATTGTAGGACAACCGGGGTCTTTATATTTCACGGGAATTTGATTCAAGAGAATCGAGCTAACTTGAGAGGTCAAAAAGGCTTTCTTAGGAACATGAGTGGTTCTCTTATGGGTACACAAATCTTTTAGACACTTCGCATAAGAAGGAACTTGTTGAATGGCATCTAAAAGAGGAATGTTTATCTTGACTTGTTTGAAAACCTCTAGGAATTGCTCCATTTAGGCCGATTGTTTAGGGCGAATGAGTCTTTGTGGGTAAGGAACCCTTGGTTTGTAGACTTCTTCGTTGGGCTTTTAAGAGATGGGCCAAGGACTAGGTTCACTCATAGACTCACGGATTCTAAAACATTCGGGCTTATCATGATTCGTGCTAGACAAAGAAGGATCTTGTTTAGGAATCGACTCCTCATTTTCATTTACTTGCTCACCAACTTTGTTATCCACTTGGTTTCCCGACCTTAGAGAAATAATCACATCAACATTCTCGGGAGGTCTTTGATTGAGAGGAAACTTAGGATTGACCTCGGGTTGACTTGGCAACTTGTTCTTCTCTCGCTCACACAATGTGCTAGCTAATTGACTCAATTGGGCCTCTAACTTAGACACGGCTTGCACATTAGAATGCAAAATTTGCCTATCTTGGGTTAGGGTTTGCATGAAAGTTTGTTGAGATTGGGTCAAATTAGTTTGAGATTTCACTAAGGCTTCCAAACTCTTTTTTAAAGAATTAAGGTGTTTATCTGAATCATTAAAACAGGGAGGATTCAAAGGAGTTTGAATTGGGTTATGACATGACTTTGGAACTTGATTTGGGTAAGAGTTTGGGTTGGGCCTTTGTTGAAAATTTTGTTGAGGAGTTTGAAAGGAAGTTGGCCCTTGATTCATTTGAAAATTGGGTTGAGGAATTTGACAATTTTGACCTTGGGTCCATTAAAATTTTGGGTGATTTCTCCAACCCGGATTGTACGTGGATGCAAATGGGTCATTCGTAGGGTTTTGAAACATCGCATGTACTTGTTCAAGTTCGTGCGAGGGTTGGGTTGCGTGATTGAAATTCGGGTATGTTGACATTTGTGGGGGAGATTTACTAGTTTCTAAAGCTTCGAGTCTCTTAGTTAGGGTAGCTAATTTGGCATCGGTTGCCACATTGTTTCCTATCGAGTGCAAACCCCTAGAGCTAGATGACTCGATCGATTTTTTAGCTTCCCTCGTTGACTCCCACAACATAGTCTTTTCCGCTAAATCTTCGAAAAATTTCCACCCTTGATCTTCATCTTTCTCCATGAATTTACCTTGGCACATAGACTCTAATAACGTAGTAGTTTGACTATCTAAGGCCACATAAACTATTTTACAAAGTTTCCTTTTTTTATTCCGTGGTGGGGGCATTGTGATAGGAGATTTTTAAAACGATCAAAGAATTTCCAAAAAGTCTCATTTTCCCTTTGATGAAATTGATTTATTTCATTTGTAATTCGAGTAGTCTTATGATTTGGAAAATACTTTTTAAGAAAAACCATCACAAACCCCTCCCACGTGAAAATAGAATTAACGGGAAGACTATATAACCATTTTTTCGCATTCTCTTTAAGCATAAAATTAATGAGCCTAAGTCTAATCGAATCTTCCGTTAATTGGTGGAGCTTTTGGAGGGAACAAACTTCCTCGAATTCTTGGATGAAAAGATAAGGATCCTCACCCTCACTCGCGGTAAATTTAAGTAACATGCTAATATGATGAGCTTTGATTTCAAAATTGTTCCCATTTACCGGAGGAAGGGTGATGCACGAAGGTTGACTTGAACGAGATGGGTAACAACGATCTTTGAGTGAAAGGGCCATGTTAACTATCGGTTCTTGAACTTCTACGATTTCAGAATCCGAAGAGGACGAGGGAATCTCGATTATAGGTCTTACTAATCTAGATGACTCGTTCCTAACCCAAGTAGTTCGCATAAACAAGATAGTAAACACGCAGCAGATAAGTGCGAGAAATTAAATCACACAAAAGAAAGGGTGTAAAAGCGAAAGAAAAACCTAATTCTAGGGTTCCCTAATAAAAAGAACTAGACCTTACTCCTAACGTTAAGGACCACCGAAAACTCGATAAATCAATTATTATTCGGACCGGTTTAGCCAGTTTGGAGCAGGCATTGCCAAGAGGCCAATCTCCGCGCTTAGACACCAAACCTTAATCGGCCAGGTAAGCTTTCGCTAGCCTTAGACACCAAAAAGTCAGAATAATTAAAGATTACCTCGTCTTTTAGGTACCTTCCTAATTGAGCGCGAAATCCTAGGGGCTAACGTCTAATTCATTTTATTAAAAAGCTAAGAAAATGCAAAATGAGGAAATTAGTTGTTGTGGGCCAAGGAAAGAAGTGATGAAATCCCTTCCCTTATCTTGTGAATGGGTTATGCCCTTAAGATTTATTTAAATGATGCTCCACAATACGGTTACCAACGCAAGCTTCCCGAATTCCAAGCGAAATCCGTCCACTCTAGTCCATGATTCCCGAATACTCCTCCTCGAAATAAAACAAAAAGTCAGAAAACAAACTAATCCGAAAGATTAAAAATAAAGGTGATAATCCCCGGCAGCGGCGCCAAAAATTTGATGTGCTAGAAATAATACTTTTAAATCGCAAGCGCACGATCCCGTTTTAGTAATATTAGATTCGTCCACAGAGATTATTAATAATTTTTCGCAAACCTATTTTCTTTTATCTAAGCGGATTAGAACAATTAATTAGTGAAGAGGGGGTTTCTAGATTAAGTCTAAAATTTTCAAATAAACTAATCTAATTAATTGCTAAAGGAAAAAAGATTAACTAATTACAAAGATCAAAAGTCAAATTAATCTCTATTTATTCTAATCTTAAATTCAAGTCTAATTTCTGAATTATTCTAAAAACTAAATATCTAGCTAAATTTTAACCAACCAAAACTTAATCAAAAGCATGACTCGATACTGTATAAACTAAATGTATAAACGAAAACAACGAATAGCTAGACTCAGGAAACAAACAACTAAACAGAATTTAAACATGCCTCGGGATTCACAAAACAAACCAGCCATGACTCAATTCTGCCTAGCAATAGGACTCAGTACACTGAACAAAGCAAACCAATTTTGAGAAAACGACTCAAAAATCAGCCTATCAAACTAAACAAACCAAAACAACAGTAAGCAATCGGCCAAAAACGAAAACCCCGAACTCAGAAAAACGACTCAACAAAAACAGAACAAAACTCAGGACTGCTGCAACTCGAAAACACGGAACTCGAATGCTCAAACCCAGTACAAACGACAACAACTCAGACCCATTTAGTCGATTAAAAACGCAGCAAAAGAACCTAGAATGCAACAATAGCAGAACACAGACTCAAAGCAAAACTCAACTCAAACTAAAACTCAGCTATTCAACAACCGAAGACAGCAAATCAGGACTCAGACTCAAACTCACAGCAAGAAAAACTCGCTGACTCAGTAGAATTAAAACCAAAAACACAGCTCGGAACTAATGGAGCTTAAAAGATTTCGACTCAGCAACACTCAAGACTAACTCGACACAGAAGCAAGATGAAAAACACAGCAAAAACGAAAAAGACAAAGCTAGTAAAATCAAACCCAACTCGAAACTCAGTACATGACTCGGTGACTACACAAATAGAAAATAAAAATCCAAATACAAGCCCTCGTTGTGGCGACTCAGTCAAGAAAATCAGAACAGCAAACCGGGTTGTTGATTAAACTAAACGAAAACAAAGAGAGGTGCTGGGTTTTAACGTTTAAAAGAAACAGGAGACTGGGTTTGTATATAAAACAAGCTTAAGCAAAAAAAACCAGAGCAAGTCGAATAAAACAGAGCTAAAAGAAGATTTGCACTAAAATAAAAAGTGTTTACAGATGTGGTATGAAATTGAGAGAACAAAAGAAGATCTAGCACTATACTACCAACTAGGAAAAGACTAGGTTAAAAAGATGGTGATTACAAGTAAAGGGGTGGGGGTATTTATAACTAGAAATGTAGGGTTTAGGGGTAGGGTGACTAAATCTAATCCATCCATGTGTGATGTGTGTTGGGTAGATCATAGCCCTCCATGTGCCCCCTTGCTTGCCAACTCTCTTTGATTTTCTTCTTTTCTTTTCTTTTTCTTTCTTTCTTTTTTTTGCATTGACTCTTCTTTCTTTATTTATCTACAATTTCCTGAAATAAAATAAATAAGCGATTAATACTACGAAAATAAACAAAAGATAGGCACTTAAATATGCAAAAATATGGACTAATCACCAAGCCTTTTTAATAAAATTGAATCAGACTCTAGCCCTAGGATATCGCACTCAATTAGGAAGGTACCTAAAAGACGAGGTAATTTTTAATTATTCTGACTCTTTGGTGTCTTAGGACAAGCGAAAGCTTACCTGGCCGATTAAGGTTTGGTGTCTAAGCGTGGAGATTGGCCTCTTGGCAATGCCTGCTCCAAATTGGCCAAACCGGTCCGAATAATAATTGATTTATCGAGTTTTTGGTGATCCTTACGGTTAGGAGCAAGGTCTAGTTTATTTTTATTATGGAACCCTAGAATTAGGTTTTTCTTTTCGCTTTTACACCCTTTCTTTTGTGTGATTTAAATTCTGCACTTATTTGCTACGTGTTTACTATCTTGTTTATGCGAACTACTTGGGTTAGGAACGAATCGTCTAGATTAGTTAGACCGATAATCGAAATTCCTTCTTCGTCCTCTTTGGACTCCGAACCCATAGAAGCTAGCGAACCGATAGTAAACATGACGTTGTCTCTTAAAGACCGCTGTTACCCATCTCGTTCCGCTCAACCTTCGTGTATCACCCTTCTTCCCGTTAATGGGAACAATTTCGAGATTAAGGCACACCACATTAGCATTTTGCCTAAGTTTTTAGGGAGTGAAGGTGAGGATCCCTATCTTTTTATTCAAGAATTTGAGGAGGTTTGTGGTTTACAAAAACTCCAACAATTGAGTGAAGACTCCATTCGGCTTAGACTAATCAACTTTGCTTTAAAAGAAAACGCTAAAAAATGGTTGTATAGTCTTCCCGTTAATTCTATTTCCACGTGGGAGGGGTTTGTTGTGATGTTTCTTAAAAAGTATTTTCCAAACCATAAGACTACTCGAATTACAAATGAAATAAATCAATTTCATCAAAAGGAAAATGAGTCTTTTTGGAAATTCTTTGATTGTTTTAAAAATCTCCTATCACAATGCCCCCACCACGGAATTGAAAAATGGAGACTTTGCAAAATAGTTTACGAGGCCTTAGATAGTCAAACCACTGCATTATCAGAGTCTATGTGCCAAGGTAAATTCATGGAGAAAGATGAAGACCAAGGGTGGGAATTTTTCGAAGATTTAGCGGAAAACACTATGTTGTGGGAGTCAACGAGGGAACCTAAAAAGTCGATCGAGTCATCTAGCTCTAGGGGTTTGCACTCGATAGGAAACAATGTGGCAACTGATGCCAAATTATTTACCCTTACTAAGAGACTCAAAGCTTTAGAAACTAGTAAATCTCCCCCACAAATGTCAACATACCCGAATTACAATCCCGCAACCCAACCCTTGCACGAGTTTGAACAAGTGAACGCAATGTTTCAAAATCTTAGGAATGGCCCATTTGCACCCACGTACAATCCGGGTTCGAGAAATCACCCAAATTTCTCATTGACCCAAGGTCAAATTTTTCAAAATCAAGGCCCAACTCCTTTTTAAACTCATCAACCAAATTTTCAACAAAGGCCCAACCCAAACTCTTGGTCAAACCAAAGTCCGAATTCATTTCCTAAGCCAATTCCAGCACCTTTGAATCCTCCCAGTTTTAATGATTCGGATAAACGCTTTAATATCTTAGAAAAGAGTTTGGAAGCCTTGGTGAAATCTCAAACTAATTTGACTCAATCTCAACAAACTTTCATGACAACTCTAACCCAAGATAGGCAACTTTTGCATTTTAATGTGCAAGCCGTTTCTAAGTTAGAGTCCCAATTGAGTCAATTAGCTAGCACATTGTGTGAGCGCTAGAAATACAAATTCCCAAGTCAACCCGAGGTGAACCTGAAATTTCCTCTCAATCAAAGACCTCACGAGAATATTAATGCGATTATCTCTCTAAGGTCGGGAAATCAAGTGGATAACAAAGTTGGTGAGCAAGTAAATGAAAATGAGGAGTCGATTCCTAAACTAAACCCTTCTTTGTCTAGCACTACTTATGATAAGCCCGAATGATCTAGAGTCCGTGAGTCTATGAGTGAACCTAGTCCCGGGCCCATTTCTAAAAAGCCCAACGAAGAAGTTTACAAGCCAAAGGTTCCTTACCCACAAAGGCTCATTCGCCCTAAACAATCGGCCCAAATAGAACAAATTCTAGAGGTTTTCAAACAAGTCAAGATAAACATTCCTCTTTTAGATGTCATTCAACAAGTTCCTTCTTATGCCAAGTGTCTAAAAGATTTATGTACCCATAAGAAAACCACTCATGTTCCTAAGAAAGCCTTTTTGACCTCTCAAGTTAGCTCGATTCTCTCGAATCAAATTCCCGTGAAATATAAAGACCCCGGTTGTCCTATAATTTCTTGTGTCATAGGCAATACTTTCGTGGACAAAGCGTTACTTGATTTTGAAGCGAGTGTGAATCTTCTTCCTTTCTCGATTTACCAAGCCCTAGGTTTAGGGGATCTCAAGACCACCAATATGACCTTTCAACTTGCCGATCGTTCGATTAAAATGCCAAAGGGAATTAATGAGGACGTGTTGGTAAAAATCGGTGATTTTATCTTTCCCATTGACTTTGTTGTTCTCGAGACTCAACCCGTCTCAAATCCTAAGAACTAAATTCCCATCATTCTAGGACGGCCTTTTCTTGCTACATCCAATGCCTTAATCAATTGTAGGAATGGTTCGATGAAACTCTCTTTTGCAAACATGACCATAGACATAAACATTTTCAATGTAGGAAAAGAACCCAACGAAATTTATGAGCAACCTATAGGGGTTAATGTGGTCAATAAGTTTGTCACATGGTCTAGTTTTGAGGATAGTGAAATTGAGTCACTTCTTAATGAGGATTTCAAAGTCAATCACGAGAACAATAGGAAATATCATGAGTCTTTGAGAGAGTTGACCTCGGAGGAGTTGTTAGGAGAATTGAACGACATTTGTTCAAAATGGGAAACTCCACCCGAGATTGTTAGTGTTAACCCTAGGCCCGATTTCGAGAGTCATGTAGGTGAATCACCTACATCGGACTCGTTGTTCCATCATTCGCATAGTGCCTTAGGAAAATATGACACTATTTCTTACATCATTCCTAGTGATTTATCCCATGACCTAAATTTCATAGTCTCTAATTTGCTTTGTAATAAAGAAGCATTAAGTTGGTTTATGGAGAACATTAGTGATACTTGTCCTATAGGGATAAATGATGGTGACCTTCTAAGGAAAGTTTTTGTGGCTAAAAATTTTCGCACACATTTTGACTCTTTCTCGAAGCTTCCTCCCATCTTTCCCTCCGGAATTGGCTGATTTTCTTCCGTCTTCGTACCTTCCCTCATGAAGTTCAGGTATGGGGAAGGAAATGTGTGCGTGCGTGGGTCATGTAAGTGTTTCATTCGTTAATAAAAATCCCCTTCATATCCATTTCAGGTATTTTCTCTTTATTCTCTCATTTTAATTGTCTCTTTTGCATACATTGAGGACAATGCATGATTTAGGTATGGGGAGGGCTTTAGTGTAATTCATAAAAAATGAAAAACCCTAAAAATGAAAAATTAGAAAATCCAAAAATAAAGATGTTTTAGCTAAGTTGTCTTTTCCTCACTCGAACTTTAGGAGTAGTTGGTGTTTAGCATGTTTTCGAAAAGTATATATATGTAGTGTATTTTAGATAATTTGAACGTAGTTGAGTAAGGTTGTCTTTTTGAAGCTTGTATCGACCGATTTGTACTCGTAATTCCAAGATGGCACACACATTTGCACTAGACCTTTGATGGAGAGATTGTCTAGTGATGTTATTCGATACCTGATAGAGAACCCACATCTTGAAACAATGTCGAATCGAACCTTTACGAATAAAAAATAGCAGAAAAAAGGGGATAAACTACTTCAATACCCATTGTTCTTTATAGATAAAATCTTTAGATAAATGGGCAAAAGTAGATTGACTAGTCGCGTTTTGTGGCCTTTGTTACTCGAGCAATTAAGTCCGTAGGGGGATTTTAAAACCTAGTGCCCTAAGACCGTTTGGATTGGGAGTCACTGACCTAAAGATCGCTACATGGGTAACATTGTTTGCCTAAGAAAACGGACAAAATCAAGTCAACGCATAAAAAAAAAGAGAAAGAAAAAAAAAGAATAAGAGTTTGTGAAGTTTGGGTAGATATTTGTTTCGATAGAGTTTGGATCAGTTCAAAATTGGTTGAAAAAAAGAAAATGTTTTTAGAATATTAGGATCCATCGAAGGCCTTAAATTCATTACACACCTTGGATTTCTCGTAAATTTTTGTGTCGATTCAAGTAGATTAGAGACAACTGTATCTTGATTATTAGTAAAAGAGTCTTTGAGTCATATTTTCCTTAAAAAAAACGCTTTTTGTTAACACCAACGAAATTAGAGTCGATTCGAGTAGGACTCTTGCTAGAATGTCTCACAGATTTATGGGTATATCTTCTGTAAACCCTTAGGAGACAAAACTCCTCTTGTAGAGATCGTCCACGAGTTTAACGGGTTGGTGAACCTAAAATTACCCACCACGCCTACGAAAAGGAGCCTAGGAATCGTATCTAGTTTTCTTAGTTTATTTTCTTTTCTTTTGATTTTACTCGAGGACGAGCACAATATAGGTATGGGGAAGTTTGATAAGTGCATATTTTTAATATTTTAAATGCCTAATTATTGCTTGTTCTCACTTATTTATTTGTTTATTTGTCTTTTTTTAGGAAAATTGCAAATGCTTGAAGAAATAAAGAATAAAGCAAAAAGGAGAAAAAGATGGGAAGAAAAGGATCATAGGGGAATATTCTCAAGGAAGGATCTAGTTGGGACACCTACACCCCCCTACCCTAATTTCCCCCTATAAATACACATCTCCCGGTCATGTTTCAAGCACCTAGGGTTTTCTACTTTTAGTTCACCACAAATTTAGCGTAGCCTCTCTTTTCTTGTCTAGATCTAGTTTTAATTTGTATGCTCTCTTCTCATTTTGTAAACACTTTAATATTTTAATGCAAGATTTTATCTTTGTTCTTACATTCTTGTTCTTTATGTTTTCCTTGGCTATGAAATGTTCCTCTAATTACAAAAAGTTCAAAGTTGTGTGTAGATTGGAAGGAGCCATCTTTGGTAGCTCTCTTTATACTTAGATTTAATTTTTGAAGAAACTTAAGTCCCAGCACAAAATTAATTTGTGTTAGGGTTTAAATCTAAAATTCCAAAATCATTATATTAGTAGTTTTATTAGTTAAGTGCAAGTAGTAATTAACAAAACAATAAGAAATTAGTATTAAAATCCCCCTGCTTTGTTTTCTACCAAGACAGTTTATTAATCTCTCCTGTTTTAGTTTCAGTAAACTTAAAACCCCATTTCATGTTTCGTTTAAAACATCACAAACCCACTGCTCAGTTTCTTCATTTCATTTTCTGCGTTCTAGTAGATTCTCTTTTGTTGTGTGTTTGCGGCTTATTTCGAGTTGTATTTGTCTGAGTTTCGAGTTTTCGCTGAATTGCTACGAGAGTCGTTTTGGTTTAGTTCATGACTGAGTCAATGTCGAGTTTTACTGTTGAGTTTATTCCGAGTTTTCAAACCGAGTCGCCGCCGAGTTCATGGCCCTTCTTCTGAGTTGTGTTTGTTCGAGTCTGGGCTTGCTACTTTCGGTTGAGAGTCGAGTCTATGTGCTCTGTTTTTTGTCATTCGCCAAGTCAAGTCTGAGTACTATTTGAGTCGTCTTCTTTGTTTTGTTTGCGAGTCCATTTTGTGTTTTGATTCCTTCAGAGTCGAGTGGTCCCTTAGGTGCTAAGTTCATTTTGTTTTGCTACTAAGTAGTCCCATGCTTTCCACAATAGTCACGAACCTAGAGAGATGTTGATTAGGTTCCTCAGTTGGAAGGTCATGGAAGATTTGTAGTCTCATGAGCAAATTCTGCTTGATTTCAAAACTGTTGCTTTTTCCCAGAGCAGGATTGGGATAGACCATACATGAATGGCCAATATTAGCAAACGAGACAGCAACATCATCACGAAGTGTGGGTATTATAGCCATATCGACTACAATGAGCTCCCCTTCATTTTTCTTGTCTAATTGATCTTTTTTGGTCTCACTCTTCTTACGAAAGAGCTTCTCAGGATTGTCTTCAGACGGTTGAAGAGGTTCTTCAGATGTACGGGTTTTGACCATGTACCCGAAAACACAAAGCGTTTAAACCACGACAACAAGAATTAACACAAAACAAAAGTAAAGTGAAATTCAATCCCCAGCGGCGCGGCGCCAAAAATTGATGTGAATCAATTTAAACCCTTTTATGTCGTATATAATGCAGTGAAAGTAAGAGTATCGTTCTTCTCCAAGAATCAGGGGTTCACTTAACTTAAATTTTGCAAAGAGATAACAACTGGGTTTTGTTTTATCTATTAATTAAACTAATTATTAAACTAAAGCAAGTGTGTTTTTAACAATTAAAGAAGCATGTTGGAAAGTATGTTAATCCACCACTAAACCAATGACATACTCTGAAACTCTCATAATATGCTCTGAAAGACACTAATAGAGAACTTGCCATGGCCCACATAGAAACAAGCTCAGCTATCCGCATAACCCCATGGACCACATAGAAAGGCTAAAACAGATTACACATTGATACAATTAATCCCATGCACCACATAGAAAGATTAATTGACTTTACAGATATATCAATCACATAACTGAATCGGATGTCCACATACCACAGTTAATTCAAGAATATCTATAAGCATTTACGTATATATAAGCGCAATCAAGAACATATCTCGGAAAATCAAAATATCATTGTCATAAAGTTTAGGGCTTCAAAACAGCCCTCCAACAATAGAGGTTTAGCCAATCATAGTCATAGTAAAACACGTAAGAATCATAAAAAGAGTAGAATACGATACAAAAGTGTCGATCCTTTCTCTTCTTATCCGTGTCTCTCCTCAATAGCACGTATGAAACTGAATGGGTTTTCATAAGGTCAAAATTCGTAGTTGACTTTCTCCCCTGTTTCTGGGCTGTTTCAGTGGGCTTTTGATGTCCGGATCCATCTAGAATGATAGAAAATAAAATTATCTTCGCGTGGGTTGCTTACTCGCCCAAATCCGACTTCTAGAACTCAAGATATGGCCCAAACAATACTCCGAATGCGGGTAGCCCAATAGTTGCGAATTTTCTTCTAATTTGTCCAAATCCTTTCCAATTTAAAATTCTTTGCTCCGTACAATAAGATATTAAAATATAATTAATATATGTCCAATTAAATGCAAAATATAACTAATATGAGAATAATTATCATCTAAAATATATACTCTATCATTGACTCAACCCAAAAAATCCTTTAAATTTTTCACTTCAACATGAAAATGTAGCCCAACCACATTAAGCAAGCAAATGAGAGAAGTATTTGTGAAAACATTCTGAGAGAATGATGGAAATAATAAGATAAATATGATTGAATAACATATAAATCTCATATATATATATATATATATATATATGAATATAAATAAAAGAAATAAAATAATAATTACATGTTTTATTATCTTAACCAAGAGTGTCAATCAAATAGCTACAAAATTCAATCTATACAAGTAAAAGAAAACATCTATTGTGATATACATAACAGGTAGTGGAAGCATATTGTAGCTAGTTATCTGAGATCTAGAAAATGATATATTAGGTGGAGAGTTGGGAGGTTGAAAGGCTGGCCTGGTATTTGGCGGGGGATGACATATCTTAGTAATCATGATTTTAATTTAAGAATCAACCAAATTTTGTGGAGAGCCTTTAGAATTCTAAGAAGAACTATAAAAACGGTGAACAAAATTTGAGGTAATTATCTTCTCAATCGGGAACTGATTTCGTTTGATGGAGGAGCATTTTTCCTAGATCTCTCTTATAAAGTCATGCAAGATAAATTTGTAATTTTTTAATTATTTTTTCACAAGACTAGATATGATATATCTCGACATCCGTACGGTTTGATCGTCAAAAAAATAATTTTCATCAATCGGGAACTAAATTTTGTGTTCCAAAGCATTTTCGTCTTATTATAAAAAGTTAATTTCTGTCATCTTCTGCAAAATAGACAACGGTTTAAAACCGTTGCAGGAAAGATTTACACACAAGTTCCAACATACAACGGTTTATAGATATAAACCGTAGTTAATATCCCTTGCAGACAATGGTATATTTCTTAAAAACCATTGTCTTTCAAAATGTGTATTTAATGCCTGTATCTTTGTCAGGACATACCATTAAATTTTATTCGGACATACATTCATTTTCACACATCTACTCCTCTGTATCCCCAAATTCAACCTAAAACATCTCCTCCTCTGCATCTTTCTCACATCTGGATTTGCATTCAAATTTCAATTACCCAATCCCTTAAAACCAATACATCTACTCAATTGACATACATCTAGGTTTGAACACTTGGTTCCTCTGCATCTCTGGTTTCTCCGCATCTTCTGAACATTTAGGTTGGTTTTGATTTTAATTTCGATTTGCTTTTAATTTCGATTTGCTTTTACATATGCTTTGATTTTACATGATTCGATTTGCCTTGAATTATGTTTTGCTTTTAGGTTGGTTGTTTTAGTTTTGTTTTGCTTGAATTTGGATTTAGGTTGTTGTTGCTTGAATTGATATTTTTGTGTTTTGTTGGATATTGTTTAATTCTAACAGCCTTGATAGCATACTTTCTAGAGTAGAAAGACATTAGTTTCAATTGACAGCCTCTAACTTCACAAAACAGTGAAGACTGTGTTATGTGTTAGCTTGAATTTGTATTTGGGTATTTTTTTTGTTTTGTTAGATATTGTTGTTTAATTCTAACAGCCGATTGATAGCATACTTTCTAGAGTAGAAAGACATTCTTATTTGTGTACATTGCAGTTAGGTCTCAGGTTGCTTATTGTGTATTTTTTTCTAAAGAATGGACAGGGACTGGTTGAAGGCTGATAGAAGATCAGGGTAGTTTCAAAATGGAGTTGAAGAATTGTTGATGTTTGCGTTTGAGAATGGATGTGATGAAAATAAAATTAGTTGTCTGTGTCTGAAATGCTGTCATAGTAAATCATAGAAAGCTCGAATATTGAGAGATCATCTTTTCCAAAATGGTATTGATCTAACGTACAAGTGTTGGATTTGGCACGGAGAATTAGATATAGGACAAAGTCAGGCTGCTGCTGAAGTGACTGGCAGTTCCGAATCTGTGGATCAAATGCCGATGAGAGAGGAAAATGTGGATGGTGATGATGATTCCCTCGACTCTTCAGATTTGTTTAACCATGTTCAATCTGAACATGAACCCCTTTATCCGGGATGTGAAGGATTTACTAAAATGAAGGCTTTAGTAAAGTTATACAATCTCAAAGCAAAATATCAATTGTCCGATGGTGGCTTCTCTGAACTTCTGCTGCTGGTTGCCTCTATGCTCCCGGAAGGCAACACTTTCCCTTCTTCATTCAGCGAAGCTAAAAAAATTTTGTGTGTTTTAGGAATGGATATGAGAAAATACATGTTTGCCCGAATGATTGCCTCTTATACCGTGGAGAGAGAGAGAGGAAGATAAGACGAGGTGCCGCATTTGTCAAGCCTCTAGATGGAAGTTAAACAAAAAAGGAGAAGAATTAGAAGGGGTGCCTGCCAAGGTCTTGTGGTATTTTCCGTTAATACCACATTTGAGGAATTTGTTTAGTTCACCTAAAACAACAAAGGATTTGACTTGGCATGACACTGAGAGATTAAAGGATGATAAGATGAGACATCCGGCATATTCAAAAACATAGAAAGAAGTAGATGCAAAATGGCCAGATTTTTCTTTAGATTCTAGAAACCTCCGATTAGCTTTATCATCCGATGGATTCAATCCTTTTCACAGCACGAATATTCATTACTCTTGATGGCTAGTCTTGTTGTCTATCTATAATCTTCCTCCTTGTCTCTGTATGAAGAGGAGGTATATTATGCTATGTTTGTTGATATCCGGACCAACTCAACTGGGCAATGATATTGATGTTTTCTTTCAACCACTTATACAAGATCTACAAAAGTTGTGGCATGGAAAACAAGTTTATGACGCATACAAGAAGAGTATTTTTGCTTAGAGGCATTTTGTTGTGGACAATCAGTGATTATCCAGCCTTTGGCAACTTGTCAGGCAACATTATCAAAGGGTATAATGGTTTTCCTATTTGTATTGATGAAACAAAAGCAACGAGACTGGTACATTATCGCAAGTGCGTGGTCATGAGGCACCGTAGATGGTTGCCCCGTCATCATCCGTATCGCAAACAGAAACAGGCTTTTGATAACACCGTGGAAGAGGAAATTGCTCCGGTTCCATTAACCGGAGAGGAGGTTCTTCAAAGAGTACAACATTTACAGGGCCATGTCTATGGTAAGACACAACGCAAACCTCAAATAATAAGAGGCGATCCTCGACCAGTTTGGAAGAAGGTTTCAATATTCTTTGAACTTGATTATTGGAAGTTTTTGCCGGTTAGGCATGTTCTTGATGTGATGCACATCGAGAAGAATATATGTGAGGCTTTACTTGGGACTCTTCTTAACATGCCTAAGAAGACAAAAGACAAGGAAACCGTCCGTCTTGACATGGCAGAAATGGGAATAAGAACAGAATTGAGGCCACAAACTCTGGGGAAAAAAGAGAAGTTACCATTGGCGTCTTGGAACCTGACTCATTCTGAAAAGAAAACAGTTTGCTCCTCTTTTCTCGGCATGAAGTTGCCTGATGGTTTTTGTTCCAACATTCGGAGTCTTGTATCAATGGAAACACTTAGACTCACTGGAATGAAATCTCATGACTACCATATGATTTTGCATCATCTGCTCCCAATTGAAATTCAGTCCTCACTAGAGAAACAGGTTAGGAACACTATTATTTGGTTTTGTCTCTTTTTCAAGGCAATCTGCAGTAAAGTTATTGAGGTTGATAAGTTGGAGAAAATGCAATCTCAGTTGGTAGAAACTTTATGCCAGCTTGAAAATACTTCCCTCCTTCCTTTTTTGATTTAATGTTTCATCTCTCGGTCCATCTTGTACGAGAAGTGGAGCTTTGCGGGCCAATTTTCCATAGATGGATGTATCCTTTTGAGAGATACATGAAGACATTTAAGGGATATATAAGGAATCGGGCTCATGCAGAAGGTTGTATTGCTGAGGCCTGTATTGTGGAAGAAGCTGTTGAGTGCTTGATTAACCACGAAGAAGCTACTGTTGGGGTACCGAAAAATGATAGGCACACGGGAGATGGCATTTGCAGACCATTATATGGTGCAACTATGATAACCCCGAGCAGCACTGATTTGCATGTAGCACATTTATGTGTTCTAAAAAATACTACTACCGTGAGGCCATATTTCGAGTAAGTCATGAAATTATATCCATCATGTAAACTATTTTTTGCGCTGTTTTCACCTATATAAGTTTTTGGTTTTTATTGTTTATTTAATTGCATGCAGTGAGCACATGTCATTTTTGATGGCAAAATATCCGGAACATGAAAATGATGAAATGTGGCAGATTGGGGCATATTTGTTTGAGGAAATAGAGGTACCACAGGAGTTACGGTGGATTGCAGATGGGCTCAACAAAGATGTTCCTACATTCAGCAGCTGCAAAGTGGATGGTGTTACCTATAGTACCAAGGATCGCGATGATACACGTCAAGTTCAATGTAGTGGTGTCTGCGTACAAGCCGATACAATGGTTGTGGAGGGTAAGGATCAAAATATTGAGCATACTTCACCTATATTTTATGGTGTGGTAACAAGTATATGGGATTTGGATTATAACAACTTTAGGATCCCTCTTTTTAGTTGTAAGTGGGTAGATATGAACAAAGGGATTAAAGTCGATGATTTGGGATACACACTGGTTAATTTAAAGAAGTTGGGATTTTTGAATGATCCATTTGTGTTGGAAAAACATGATAAGCAAGTTTGTTACATCGACGATCCTCTTAATAAGTTATGGTCCGTTGTGTTAAAATTACCCGAGAAAAGGTACTATGACGAGAATGAGGATGAGATTGAGGGATCCGTAGAAGTGGAACTTGAGAACGATTGTTTTATGCCGAATTTGCCGGATGTTGATTTAGTTGAGGAGGACTTGGCTACTTATATTCGGCATGTGGATGAACTAAAAGCACTTTCGTGATGCAATTTCATTTGAGTTATTTGAATTTTTACCTACTTGTAATTGATTTGTTGATGGACTGATGTTATTATGCCCATCTTTGTTGTTATGAAATTGAACTCTTGTTGTTGGTAGAATTTGCTAGGAGTTTGGTTGTTGGCAGGTGGGAGATGTTTGCATAAATTTCATTTTTTTTATATGTACTGTAAATCAGACAACGGTTTATGATCAAAAACACTTGTATAAAAGACTAAGAAACAATATAGCAAAAACCCTTGTTTCTTACATTATAGTCACACAACACTCTAATTATGAACCCTTGTCTAAAAACAATTCAACCATTAACTAAAAAAAACACTTGTATGATTATAACAACGGTTTCCAGAACCATTGTCTCCTTATTATTTTCACAATAGTTACCAAAACAGTTGTGTAATCGTTCACATAAACACAACACAACCATTTAAAACAGTTGTCTGACAAAAAACTTTAGACAACAGGTTGGAAACTATTGTCTCAATGATTGTCACTCAATACTACATAAACTGTCGTCTAAGCCCCTGTATTAAACAACACCACTGCTTGCAAAACACTTGTCTGTTCCGGTTTGTTAGACAACGGTTTTAAAACTCTTGTAAGAATCCTGGTTCAGACAATACTTTATGAATGCTGATAATCAACAGTTGTCTGTCGTTTTTGAAAGGCATATCTCCAGCCTATTTGTATTTAAGAGGTACAACTCAACTCAGATAAGAAAGCTCAGAAAATAGCAAGTCATCGGAATCCGTACGAAGAACGTCAAATGATTTATGGGAATTATATGTCAGAAGAATTCCAGGATACTGCTGCACACCACTGAAAGAAGTTCATTAATATGTTCAAGCCTCAGTGCACAAATAATCTTTTGTGGCACGTCCAGGAGTTCAGAAGACATAAAGTTTCTATACTTTATTTTATCAGAAGATTCCATTCAATGAAGAAGTACTTACAAGACGAAGACTCGACGAACAAACCAAATTCTTATTGTTTATTTGGCGAAGAATATTTGATTTAACTAGATACAGATGAACTAGAGAGTCCATCTGTGTATCAGTTATTCAAATTAAATATTTGAAGTCAAGCAGAAGTGGTAGTTCGATCGATCGACAAATCAAGAAGAAGTTATTAAAGTTTAAAGAAGAAAGGAAGCAGTTCTACTGAAGATTGGGTGATTAAATACTTAATAGACTATTATTTCACTTCACAAATAATTATATTAATTATGTAATTTATTTATTAAATTAATTCACTCTCGAATTAATTTAATTTATGAATTTATATGATTAACTTAATTAGGTGGATAATTTTCTATTTAATATATATTACAAAATTACATTCTTAATCACCTAAATCAACTCAGCAAGAAAATCTAAGATTGTCTTGCCGAGTGCACAACCAACTGCCAAGACAACTCTGTTTTGTCTTACTGAAGTAAAATGGATGACAGCAAGACAATCCCAAATTGTCTTGCCGTTTGTCACAAGAGATGCCAAGACAATTCTAGTTGTCTTATCGAAGCTACTACCAAGACAATCCTGGATTGTCTCACCGAAAATGGGTATGGCAGTAAGACAATTCGGTTTGTCCTATCGAATTTCCCTTTGTCTTACTATCATGTGATATTACTTGGTAGACAATCTCAGATTGTCCTACCTTGTGATGGATTGTCTTTCTCAAGCTTATTTTGTCTTTCCCTTTGATTACTTTGTCTTGCTCATGTTTGTATTGTCTTTTCTACTTGTATTTGTCTTGTCTTTCATTTGTCTTACAAGTACAAATGGTTGCTTATATATTTGGCATTCCATTCTTCATTTCAAGTGTTCATCACTTTGATATTCAAAGCATTTGTAAAGTTTTCAAGTTTTTCGTAACTTGCTTGATCGTTATATCCACAGTTTTCTATGCTTTGATAACCCGGTTGTTTTAATCACTAATCTAGAATATACCCTGTTGAATTTATTCTACGAACATTAGTGGACATTAAAACTGAACCATATTAATTATATAACGACTTAAAACATTGTTATATTAATTATTTATAATCTGATTAACAAGTCATATTCCAATCAGATTCACTTCCGCGATTATTTGGTATAGATTGTATTCAACCCCTCCCCTTCTACAATCGTATCTGGACCTAACAATTGGTATCAGAGCGGTTAATACAAATACAACGTATTAGATCCTATGCACACTCTGTAACGTCAAAATATTTTTTATTCGAATTAATTTTTTTTCCAAAAAATAATTTTGATTTAAAATATTTTTCTTTCAAAAATCCAAATCTCATCCAAACACTATTCACTTTAAATCCAAATATTTTTTTTCGAATTCATTTTTATTCCAAAAATTAATTTTGATTTAAAATAGTTTTCCTTCAAAAATCCAAATCTCATCCAAACACTATTCACTTTAAATCCTTAAAAATGAGTACACAAAAGATTAGTAGCATTAAAATCCCACCGTTCAGCAAAGAACACTTTGGCCTATGGAAGAGGCACATGTTACTATTCCTCCGCACTGCGAATAGAAAATACATCGGGATTCTGAACAAAGGTGTTTCTACTCCGATGAATGTCATATTAGCACACGAAGAGGATGGTGTGTTAATACCTCATCAGACATTTCTAAAAGAACTTTCTGAGTATACAGATGAAGAGAATGAACAGATGAACTTAGATGATACTCTTCAACTGATCTTAGTTGAATCCTTAGATCCTGTCATGTACAATGCCGTTGTTAATTGTACGAACGTGAAGCAAATCTGGGATACGTTAGAGATTATCAACGAAGGCTCAGAAGAAGTAAGAGAGAACAAGAAAGAGATACTGATGGCTCAGTATGAACAGTTTGGTTCCAGTCCCGAAGAAGGGATTTCAGAAGTGTTTACCAGACTTAATAATTTGATAAATAATTTAAATCTGAATGGGAAATACTATGACAAGAATGAGGTCAACATGAAGTTTCTCTTAACCCTTCCTGAATATCTGGAACACAGAATCACTGCTATCAGGGAAAGTAGAGATCTGAAAGAGATTTCTCTGGAGAAACTCTACGGAGTTTTGAAAACTTATGAACTGGAGCAAGTTCAAAGTAAGCAGAGATATGGTTGGGGTAAAACACTGAACCATTCAAGAGCTCTAGTTGTTGAATCACCTACACCGGAAGAAAAGAAGGATGTTGTTGTTCCATCTAAGGCCATTCAGGAATTTTTTGTACCTGAGATGGGTCAGACTGCTTCTTCTAGTGGTGATGAAGAGTTCTATACAATGGAAGAGCTAGAACAGTTAGAAGATCAATCTCTATAACTGTTTGCCAAGAAATTTGGAAATATGAGATTCAAGAACAACTCCCCCTACAAGTACAAACCTACAGTGAACAGGTTTCAAAAAGGAGGTTACTCATCTTCTACAAGGAAACGAGGATACAAGACTGGGATGGTGGACAGAAGTAAGTTTAAATGTTTCAACTGTAGTGAACCGGGACACTTTGCAACTGAGTGCAAGCAGCCCAAGGTTCAAGGAAAGAGAAAGGATTCGTATGACGAGTTGAAGCAGAAGTATGATGCATTAGTAAGAAAGCATTAGGGTACTTCTGGAGGTCAAAGCTTCAAAAGCAAATCATATCTGGCAGAAGGGAAAAGCTGGGATGATACAGATAGTGATGAAGAGGAGCAGCTAGGGAATGTTGCTTTCATGGCTAATACTGAATCATCTTCACCTCCTCCTACTGGAAGCTTTTAGGGTGCCAGTGGAATTGTTCGAGTTGTTTGGGTGCTTGACAGTGGAGCGTCAAGGCACAGAAGTGAGAGAGGCAACTGGACCTGCAGTTACTTTTGCTGATAATAGCAAGGGTCGTACTGTTGGATATGGCAAGTATAAAGTTGGAAGGATCATCATAGAAGAAATTGCAGTAGTTGAAGGACTACAACATAATCTCCTTAGTGTCAGCCAGTTTTGTGACAAGGGTTATTATGTTTACTTTGAAAAGGAAATACGTATAACTAAACATACTAAAGATAAACGTCCTTCACTATGTGGCATCAGGAAAGGCAACATATTCGTAGCTGATCGATCTACTGGACCAGGAAATGAATATCACTGTTTCCACACAAAAGCATCTGCTGAAGATAGTCAGTAATGGCATAAGAAACTCTCACACCTCAACTTCAAAACTATAAACTCTCTGGTCAAGAGAGATTTGGTGAGAGGTTTGCCTTCCCTAGAATTTACATCTGATGATCTCTGTGAAGCTTGTCAAAAAGGAAAAGCGAAGAGAGCATCTCACAAAAGCAAGACCATCAATAGTATCACTGATCCATTGCAGCTGTTGCACATGGATTTATTTGGCCCAGTGAATATTATGTCAATTGATGGTGGAAGATATGCTTTGGTCATTGTGGATGACTTCTCAAAATTTACTTGGGTTTACTTCCTAGCTTCCAAGGATGAAACTCCCCTTACAGTTATTGATCATATTAAGAAAGTTGAATTGGAAAAGGGTGTCCCTGTAAAAGCAATAAGGTCAGATAATGGAACGGAATCCAAGAATCAAACCTTAGTCAACTTTTACTCTGAAAAGGGAATCAACAGACAGTACACAGCACCAAGGACTCCACAACATAATGGAGTCGTCGAAAGAAAGAATCGTACACTGATTGAAGCTGCTAGAACAATGATTGCTGAAGCAAAGCTTCCTCTGTACTTTTGGGCTGAAGCTATGAGCACTGCTTGTTACACCCAGAATAGAACTTTGATCAATAAGGATCACATGAAAACTCCCTTTCACCTGTATAACAACAAGAAACCATATGTCAAACATCTTCATGTCTTTGGAGCCAAATGCTTTGTTCTTAAAGATGGTGAAGAGAATTTAAGTAAGTTTGAACCAAAGGCATATGAAGCAATCTTTGTTGGTTATACCAATATAGCTTATAGAGTTTTTGTGATTGATACTTTGTCAGTGAAAGTTAGTTACATTTGATGACACTAAACTTCCAAGTCTACGATATGCTGATCCATCTGAGTCTCTGAAGTTTGACAACTATCCAGATTCTGATTCAGATGATGATATGCCACCTGAAGTTGCAACAGGAGATGACAACAATGATGGTGATGATCCAGCCAATAGTGGAGGAAATGGTGGAAACACTGGAGATTCCACTAATGCTAGTGGTGGATCATCAAGTCAACCTAGCAACAACTCAGGGGGAGCTGATGGATCAACTAGTCACACATTTCAACTTACTGACAATACTGCTGAATCATCTAGGACACATCTTCCAAGGGAAAGGATTTGGAGCAGAGATCATCCCTTTGATTTAATTATCGGTGATCCTGATGCTGGTGTCAAGACTAGAAGTGCTACGACAAATGAATGTCTATTCTCTAGGTTTTTATCACAATTAGAACAAAAGAAAATAGATGAAGCACTTGCTGATCCTGATTGGGTTCTTGCCATGCAAGAAGAACTCAATCAATTTGAGAGACAAGAAGTCTGGTCCTTGGTTCCAAGGCCTAACGGTAAATCTATAATTGGAACTAGATGGGTCTACCGGAACAAGTTAGATGGTGATGGCATTGTTGTGAGAAACAATGCCAGACTGGTCGAAAAGGTTATTCACAAGAAGAAGGAATTGATTACGATGAAACCTATGCTCCAGTTGCTCGTCTTAAAGCCATCAGAATATTTCTTGCATTTGCTGCACACTCCAACTTCAAGGTTTATCAAATGGATGTGAAAAGTGCATTTCTGAATGGAAAGCTGGAAGAAGAAGTATATCTGGAACAGCCCCTGGCTTTGAAAATCCAGAATTTGCTGATTTTGTATACTTCCTATTTAAAGCTGTCTATGGACTCAAGCTGTCACCAAGAACATGGTATGACACTCTCTCTGAGTTTTTAATTGAAAACAGTTTTACTAGAGGTGTCATAGACAAAAACTCTCTTTTACAAATTGCATGGTAAGGATATGATATTTGTACAAATATATATTGATGATATTATATTTGGTTCTACTAACGATAACTTGTGCAAGAGATTTGCTAAGTTAATGCAGAGTAACTATGAGATGAGTATGATGGATGAGCTGTCCTACTTCCTTGGTCTTCAAGTAAGCCAAAAGGAAGATGGTATATTCATTTGTCAATCCAAGTATGTTAGAGATCTTCTTTGAAAGTACAATCTAGAAGACTCTTCACCGGCAAAGACACCCATGGCCACTGCCACAAAGCTTGACCAGGATAAATCTGGTAAGAAAGTTGATATCACAAGATATCGAGGTATGATTGGCTCTTTACTTTATCTTACTGCAAGTAGACCAGATATCATGTTTGCAACATGTTTATGTGCTAGGTTCCAAGCTGATCCTAAGGAATCACATCTTATAGCCGTCAAAAGAATCTTTAGATATCTTAAGAGTACACCTGGCTTAGGTATTTGGTACCCTAAGAATACTGGTTTTGACTTAACCGGCTATACAGATTCTGATTATGCAGGATGCAGGATTGATAGGAAGAGTACGTCCGGAAGCTGTCAATTTCTAGGACGTCGGTTGGTTTCCTGGTATAACAAGAAGCAGCACTCCGTGTCTGCTTCTACTGCTGAAGCTGAGTATATAGCTGCTGGAAGCTGTTGTGCTCAGATCTTGTGGATCAAGAATCAACTGAATGATTGTGGTGTTATAGTAAACAAAATTCCCATATTTTGTGATAATACAAGTGCCATAGCCATTTCCAACAATCCGGTTCAACATTCAAGAACCAAGCACATTGATATCAGGTATCATTTCATTCGAGAACATGTCATGAATGGTACAGTGGTGTTACATTTTGTACCCACGACTGAGCAAATTGCTGACATCTTCACGAAACCACTGGATGAATCCACTTTCTTTAAGCTGGTTTGTGAGTTAGGGATGTTAAATATGACATAGTTCTCTTGTATATAGTTTTCATATGTATTATATGTTTTTATATGTTTTTGTGAATTTTCTGTGTAATTATATCTGTGTTAGATTTTATATGATTTTCAGTATTTTATCTGATAATATTCTGAGTAATTATGCATGCCTGTATATAAATTTGTAATTTTCTAAGTGCTCCTGTACTCCCCTGTAATATTCTCTAGGCATTTAGATAATTATTTGTAATTATTTTGTATTTTTTAAAATTAATTAAGCATAAATATTTGAATTTAAGTTAACTCATTTTATTGAATTAAAGATAAATTCATAAATATTTATATTTAATTAAAGTTGGAATTTACAAAATATTTGTGTAATATATAGCATTATTTTTATTATAGATTTTTGATTGTAATTGCAAAATGTTTTATCTTTAAAATCAAATCAAAAATCATATTAATATATCATATTTATTCCTATTTTGTTCGGCAAGACGATGTTTTGTCTTACTAACTTGCGGCTTATGAGGCTCGGCAAGACAATTCTTAATTGTCTTACCGAATGCCTCTGGCTCCTCTTTGCAAGATAATTCACTTTGTCTTTCAAATAGTCCCATCACCGTTTTTCGTTCGGTAAGACAATATTTATTGTCTTACTAGACGTTTATCACACACCCCCCGTCTTTATTCGGTAAGACAATCTTCTATTGTCTTACTAAAATTCAAATAAACCTTTAAGACAATCGGTATTGTCTTAGCACTTCATCTTCTTCCCCATTTCAGCTATACACACACTGTTCATATTCACACACACGCTCGATCATTGTTTTTCAAGTTCTTCATCAAAAACTTGCTGGGTTTTCGTTCCTCAAGCTTCACGCTTGCTCGGTTACTCGATTTCGTTCGATTTATAACGGAACTCTTCCGGATTTTTGTGAGATTTCGCCTCGAGTTCGTCTGAGTTTGCTTGCAATTTCGACTGATTCCAAAGCTTCATCTCTGATATTTGATCCTTGTGCGTTGTGATTGGAATTTTGTGGTTGATCGATTTGAATTTGAGGCTAGGGTTCTTAAAATCGAATTTGGGGTTTTTGAAGATTAAAGGACTGTTTGGCTATTTGTGATTTATTTGGAGTTAAGGATGTGTTTGGACTTCTAGCAATTGGAGTTAATTTGTGACTTAGTGCCATTTAAAGTTAATTAACTTTTAATTCGATATTATTCTAATATCTCGAATTATTAATCAATTAATCAAGTGTTAATTAATTATTAGTTGAATTTTGCGAGATATTTGAGAATTAACATTTTATTTGAAAAATTCTCGCTTAATCCAATTTTTAATTATTAAAAATGGCCGGAGAATCTGTTATTGCTGAGTCCAACTATTGTGCCAACCTGATCCTTGATGACTGCTCAGATCATTTCAAGACATGGGTCAGATTCCTTACAAGCCAATGTCTATCCAGTACTGCACTGACAGCTGATATTCCTATTCAAGTGCAACCACTATTTGACTTCTACTCAAATGCTGTCAACTCTACAACTCTGGATAACTTCAAGCTGATAGGTGATCTACCTAATGGAAAGAGGATTATCATCACTGTTGATGATGTGAATAGAATCCTGGGATTTCCAAGGGAAAATTTTGGGGAAGACCCTACAGATGCTGAGATTAGACAATTCTTCCAGGACATTAACTATCAGGCAAAAATCTTTCTCCCTAAAATGGCTAAGGGAAATCTGAAGGCTGAATGAGATGTATTCTTCGACACCCTGGCAAAGGTGTTTGCTCCCACTAATAGGAAGAACTTTGGCAATATATCTTCGATGCGGCAAATTTTTGGATTCAGCATAGCTTATAATCGTCGAATCAACTTTGGGAAAATATTGCTAAGGGAGATTATCAGAAAAATGGGGTCTGTTAAACAAAGATCTATACATCAGAATGAGAAGGTTGAATGCTTTTATCCAAGGTTTCTGATGTTATTTTTAAATGATAAGATGAATGAGGCTGATGGGAACATGTATGTCGATTCTCCTGTGGTTCCTATTCAGAGGACTTGTGCTAAGATTCAAACCAGGCTGGTCAACAAGAAGAAGCATGAGAATGTGCCTTTGGTTGTGACTCCTTTCATGCTGGAGCAATTTAGTGCTCCATTTCAGCCTGTTCAAGTCCCTGATCCTCTACAACAGCATCAATATCAACAACAACAACAACAATAGGCTCAACCATAAATGCAAGAACAACAACAACAACCACCTCAACACAACCTCCAACCACTACAACTCATCCAAGACTACCAATCCTCCAGCCAATCCTCACACCACTCACCCTACAACCCTCCATACAACTCACCATATCAATCACCTTACCAATCACCATACAACTCTCCTCACCAATCCCAAAACCAATCCCCTCCACACTACAACTTCTTCCCTGAACAACAATCATCAATCTTTCCTTCACAATCTGAACATATACCTTCACCTACCCATACACATCACATTCCCCAAACACAATCTACCTCTTAACCCCTGCCATCTGATTCTGCTATCAATCCAGAGGTACAGGACTTCAGGACTGACTTACAGGTAGCTCAGGTACTTTCTAATCTCACTGATACTTTTAATATTGATATTGCAGATTTTGGTTGTGACATTGGAATTGATTTCCAGACTCCCAGCAATGAACCTGAAAACACCCAGGTTCATAACCAAGCTGATGTTTCCATTTCAACAACTGATTCTTCATCAAACACATCAACCAACACTACTACTACACCAGTTGTTAAAAAGGTAGCCCGGAAACGGAGTGGGAGTGCAATATTGAGAGAACCCGCAGTTGTGTCTCACAAGAAGCAAAGGGTGGCAGAACCGGAGACAACTGCAGCTGCATCCATTTCCTCCCACAAGGATTTGGACACTAAAATGGTAAATATACAGTCTTTAGATTCATTCTCTCCGCAGAATGAGTTTATTGAAATTGGCCGTCCGACCGCGGTATCCTGTAAAGAGTCAAGCACACAACTAGCACTCACGCTAGTAAACACTGAACCTTTGTCTTATGATTCTTCACTTAGAGAGAGCACATATTTTCAAAACATGTCATATGAAAACTTTTCTGATCACTCTTTCTTTTTGGATCAGGATCTACTTGGCAACCTGCAAGTACATCTGCCTTCACAGGCATCGGAAGGACAATTTGTTCCTTCACATCTTTCAGTTCCATATCTCAGGGAACTATGGTTGTATATACAGGTTCTGGTGACGGCGTGAAAAATTCGAGTGAAATCAGGCAAACACCGAGCGAAATACATGCACGAGAGGATAGTGACAAATCTTTGAGTGTTCGTGAGGTGAGTGCACACACCAACACAGATCTGTTACAGGAACAAATAGCTTCTCTGAGAGCTGAAATTGAAAGATTGAATGCTGAGAATGCTAAGTTCAGAAGTGGACAGCTGGTGACTCTATAGGAGAAAGTTGCTGATACTTCCTTTACTTTTCTGAAAAAAGAAATGGACGATCATGTCAAGGGTACTTACTCTAGGATGGACAAGATTGACATGAACCAGGAGCTCTGTATGACAAAGCTTAATAGCTTGGAGTAGACTTTGGCCCAAGTTGTTGATCACTTGAAGATATCTAAGTCTACAACTCCGTCCAATCCAGAGGATCCCTCAACTAAGGGGGAGAAGGATAAGGAAGACAAAGAAGATAAAGATAATAACAGCAATGCTGATACTGATAGGAGTAATAAAGATGGAGAAGGAAATGCTGATAGGAGTGATAAGGGTGGAGAAGGGGCAAGTGGAAAAGATTCTTCAGCAGCTGACAAAGATTATGACAAGTCAAAAGACAAAATGCCTGAGTCTGAAAACATCTTCACTAATCAGGATTATGATAACATTCCTGAAGATGTTAATGATGACGATGCATTTAATGCTGCTTATTTTGAAGCTGAGGAAGAAGGTCGTTTCGAGGAAAGCTTTCTCTTCACTGAAGATCAGTCTGTGGACCCTGAGCACTTGGAAAGGGTCAGAAAGTTTAAAGCTGAACATGAAGCTAGCAAAGCAAGGCTTCAGGAACTACAGAATCTGGTGGATGAGAAGAAGATCACTGATGATCTGATAAAGCTGGAAAAACAGAAGTTATGGGATGCTAAATGCAAGGAGAAGAGAGAAGATATCTCCAGAAAAGTTGGTGAAAGCTGGGATATTGCAAGACAAATCTTTTCTGGACCTCAAAGGGAACCTTTCGAGGATGGTAAGTTCAAATCTGTCATCTATGACCTGAGAGAGGCTAATCCTAAAGAGGATATGTTTATGCGTGCTTTTGCTCTCGAGTTAGATTATGTGACTATAGGTGTCAAGAATCTCCTCGATCTTTGGGAGATCATTATTTCTACTCAGAGAAACAGAACATTCAGAGTTTTAATTGATCTATTCAAGTTTCTATCTCTTACTAAAATCTGGGTGATTCGTAACAAGATCAGACGCAGCTCAAATCTGAATGAACTCCTCCGTGATAGACTTATGGAAAATGCTATTCATAACAGTCCACAAATTGTCAGAAATCCTTACTGTGTCAAGTTCATTCATGAGAATAAGTTTGGAACATTCTACTTGGATTATAAACATCTTCTCAAGTATGATATTAATCAGTTGGTTCTTGTTTCGACCCTTCTACGCACCAAGGGCTTCGCTACGAAAGCCAAAGTTGATGCTGATGCTGAGATTGTGAGTTACTACACAAGGAGGAACATTCATCACTACTTCAGAAAGATGAAGTATATTAACCAATCCCAGCCAGCAGATTTTATCGAAGACCCTGTGGACATATAAGTTCAATATTATCTTTCTTTGGCTCGTGAAAGAAAGAAGCGTGGAGAATCCACTACAGCTGAAGTACCTGTTCAGAATGAGCCTTCTACTCCAATCATTCACTGTTCAGATACCGAAGAAGGAGAAGTCACTCGTTCTGGTGAAATAGATTGATTAGGATATTTGTTAGATATGTTCAAGGAACATCCTTTTGTAATCTATTAATGATCATGGTTTAATGTTTAATGCAAAGCCATAAACTTTAGCTATTTATATTCCAATGTTTAAATCTTTGTCTTATCTGTTAGTTGAGTTATCCTCTAGGAAATTTGCATATTATGTTAACAAACAAATATGGGGAGATTGAAAGGCATATGTTCAGCCTATTTGTATTTAAGAGGTACAACTCAACTCAGATAAGAAAGCTCAGAAAATAGCAAGTCATCGGAATCCGTACGAAGAACGTCAAATGATTTATGGGAATTATATGTCAGAAGAATTCCAGGATACTGCTGCACACCACTGAAAGAAGTTCATTAATATGTTCAAGCCTCAGTGCACAAATAATCTTTTGTGGCACGTCCAGGAGTTCAGAAGACATAGAGTTTCTATACTTTATTTTATCAGAAGATTCCATTCAATGAAGAAGTACTTACAAGACGAACACTCGACGAACAAACCAAATTCTTATTGTTTATTTGACGAAGAATATTTGATTTAACTAGATACAGATGAACCAGACAGTACATCTGTGTATCAGTTATTTAAATTAAATATTTGAAGTCAAGCAGAAGTGGTAGTTCGATCGATCGACAAATCAAGAAGAAGTTATTAAAGTTTAAATAAGACAGGAAGCAGTTCTACTGAAGATTGGGTGATTAAATAATTAATAGACTATTATTTCACTTCACAAATAATTATATTAATTATGTAAATTATTTATTAAATTAATTCACTATCGAATTAATTTAATTTATGAATTTATATGATTAACTTAATTAAGTGATAAATTTTCTATTAAATATATATTACAAAATTACATTCTTAATCACCTAAATCAACTTAGCAATACAATCTAAGATTGTCTTGCCGAGTGCACAACGAACTGCCAAGACAACTCTGTTTTGTCTTATTGAAGTAAAATGGATGACAGCAAGACAATCCCAAATTGTCTTACCATTTGTGACAAGAGATGCCAAGACAATTCTAGTTGTCTTATCGAAGCTACTACCAAGACAATCCTGGATTGTCTCACCGAGAATGGGTATGGCAGCAAGATAATTCGGTTTGTCTTACCGAATTTCCCTTTGTCTTACTGCCGTGTGGTATTACTTGGTAGACAATCTCAGATTGTCCTACCTTGTGATGGATTGTCTTTCTCAAGCTTATTTTGTCTTTCCCTTTGATTACTTTGTCTTGCTCATGTTTGTATTGTCTTTTCTACTTGTATTTGTCTTGTCTTTCATTTGTCTTACAAGTACAAATGGTTGCCTATATATATGGCATTCCATTCTTCATTTCAAGTGTTCATCACTTTGATATTCAAAGCATTTGTAAAGCTTTCAAGTTGTTCACAACTTGCTTGATCGTTATATCCACAGTTTTCTGTGCTTTGATAACCCGGTTGTTTTAATCACTAATCTAGAATATACCCTATCGAATTTATTCTACGAACATTAGTGGACATTAAAACTGAACCATATTAATTATATAACAACTTAAAACATTGTTATATTAATTAATTATAATCTGATTAACAAGTCATATTCCAATCAAATTCACTTCCGCGATTATTTGGTATCGATTGTATTCAACCCCCCCTTCTACAATCGTATCTGGACCTAACAGTTTTCATGCAACACTTTTTCGACCGAGCGTTGTCTGATGAGTGTTGTCTGATTGCGTTTTTCTTGCAGTGTCTACTACTCTGTATATATGCACGCACAAATCAAAAGGACTTTGTTAAGGGTTGTAACGAGGCTTAGGTAGGGGGTAGGATATCAAAGACATAAGCTAACAAGTGGCTAACTCGATAACTAATAGAGCACAATGTTCACTTTTGATTAATCACTCAACATTGAATTTGAATCAGGTAAAAGGCGATCAAGCTTTCACAAGCATTAAAGCCCAAGTACATATTCCGTACTTCCCCTCCTTTCACATTGTAACACCATTGAACACATTCTCCACTTGCTATTTTTCTCCTTTTCATTTTTTTTTCTTTTCAAAGTCAAGTTTTTCTCCAGTAACCAAGGGCAGTGAAAAGTCACCAAGAAAAATAAGAGGAATTAATTTGATCCTCTTAATTTCTAGTACAATTGTGCTTAATACCAACACGTGCACATGGATCGTCCTTTTCATATGACATTGTAATTGCCACCCATCGATCTCAAAGGAGTACTAGATACTTTGTTTTTTTTCTTTTCTTTTTCTTTTTTCCCCCCACCAAACTTTCACCCTTTGAAAAAGAAATCCCCACACTTGAATGTTAACCACTGCTCTAATGAAACAAAAAAAATTCTCTACTAGTCATCAAGATATGAATAAACAAGTAGGCTCAAAATTCATAGATTGGTGATAAACAAAAATTTGGATACAAGCTCAAGGGGGTTCACTAAGGATATAATACTTTTTGGCACTGTTTGGATGGATGAGGTTAATCCTAGTGCCTTTATCATTTTCATGCATACACATAACATTTCATGTCAATAAGGTTTAAAGCAGATCCTAGAGCAACACGTCAAATGTTGAACACCACTCACAAAAAAAATTAGATTGACATAAATTATATCAATCATAAAATAGGCTCAAAATCACACAAGGTGAAAGCATGCTTTACTCATAGAAATCTGAGGCATCGCACATTATTGAGATGACATAAGCTTCTGTTTTAACTCCTCAAATGCCACCTTGCACTCATCATTGAACTCGAAAAGTACATCCTTTTGAAGAAGATTAGTTAAGGGCCTTGCTATTTTCGAGAAATCCTGAATAAATCTTCTGTAAAAAACCAGCATGGACAAAAAAAGATCGAATCTCCTTTACACTTGACGGAGTAGGCAAGTAGCGTATCAAGTCAATTTTAGATTTATCGACCACAATTCCTTTTGAAAAAATCACATATCCAAGAACAATCCCATGGGTTACCATGAAGTGACATTTTTCCCAGTTGAGCACTAAATTTGTTTCTTCACATCTTTTCAAAACAACCCCCAAATTCTTCAAGCAATCATCAAAACTATCTCCAAAGACACTGAAATCATCCATGAAAACCTCAATAATTTTTCCCACATAATCAGAGAATATGCTCATCATGCATCTTTGAAACGTTCCAGGGGCATTACACTAACCAAAAGACAAGAGTCGAAAAACAAAGGTACCAAAGGGACATGTAAATGTTGTTTTCTCTTGATCTTCTAGAGCTATAGCAATCTGATTATATCTAGAGTACCCATTTAAGAAACAATAGTACTCATGACCGGCTAACCTTTCCAACATTTGATCAATGAATGGCAAGGGAAAATGATCTTTCCTTGTAGCATTGTTGAGAGGCTTGTAATCAATACAAACACGATGACCAGTCACTGTACGTTGAGTCAGCAACTCATTCTCCTCATTTACTACCACTGTAATACAAGACTTTTTAGGAACAACATGAACAGCAGAAACCCACTTAGAATCAGAAATTGGATAGATGATCCCATTGTCTAGCAACTTGATGACTTCCTTCTTCACAACCTCCATCATAGGAGGATTGAGTCGCCGTTGAGGAACTCTAACAGGTGTGGCACCTTCTTCCAATTGAATTCTATGTACACATAGTGTGGGGCTGATTCCCCTGATACCCGCCAAACTCCAACCAATAGCTTTGATGTGATTGCGGACCAACTCCACCACTTTTTCTTCTTGCACAGATTTGAGCTTTGATGAGATTATGATCGGTAGTGTCTCGTCTTTTCCAAGAAAAACATACTTGAGATGGGAAGGCAATGGCTTAAGATCCAATTATGGTGCTTGAACAACTGAAGGCAACTGCTTTTCACTAGAAGTTTTAGGGAGTACAAACTTACGTTCTCCTGTAATCTCTGCTCCTTGCAAGGTGTTGCTTTGCTCTAGAATTTCATCTATATGAGTGATAGAAATATCTTCAAAAGCTTGAGAATTTCCTTCCTGATTAACACCGATGCCTTGAGAAATCATTGTTTCTAATACATCATCCTTCATCAGCTCGAAGTACTTTTGAGCAATGCTACCAGTTGTACTCTTGGTAAAGCATGTCTCAGTATCCACGGGATATCGCATCATCTCAAACATGTTGAACTTAATGGTTTCATTATCAAAGTCCATACTGAGCTCTCTCCTTAGAACGTCAATTCTTGTTTGAGCAGTACACATGAATGGTCTACCAAGAATAAGTTGTGCATTATTCGCATCTCCCATGTCTAAGATATAAGTGAGATCTGTCAGCTAATAAAAGTGTAACACCATCTGTTTTAAGTTCAGTTTTAATACATTATTTCTCATACAAGCTAGATGGCATAACAATAATTGACGCACCCAAATCAAGTAATGCATTCTCATATTTAGATTTACCAATGGTTCAAGGAATAGTGAAGCTTCCTGGATCCTTACACTTTCTTGGTAACCTTACTTGTAAAACCGCAGACATATTCTCCTTCATCTCAACAACTTCACTCCCCTTGGGCCTCCTTCGTTTAGTACACAAGTCCTTCAATACCTTGGAATATGCTAGAAAATTCTGAATGCACTCCAGTAAAGGCAAATTAATGTGAACCTTGTGAAAAGTCTCCAAAATATTTGTCTCTAATGCACTCTTTTTTTTTTGAACCAACCTAGCTAGGAAAGGGACATAATCAAAGCGACTATTAGTAATAACTGAATTTGATGGTTTGAGAGACTTACTAGCAGAAATTGAAGAAGTATGTTTCTCCTCAGAATTGTTGTGCACAATTTCAGCTTCATCCTCAGTCTCATGACTATCCTCCTTGCCTTGAGAATTCTCACTTCCTTCAACCAATTTGTTGTGTGAAGTTCTTTCAGTTGCTAGGTCTTTTTCGATACCATGCATATCAACCTGATTTTCCAATACCTTTTGAGTGGGAATGACATTCCGGCCACTCTTAGTAGTAATGATGTTAGCATGCTCGAATTTCAGATTTGGTTGTGTAGTTCCAGGCAACCGTCCAGGCTCATGTTCTTGATTAATTTTCTTTATCACATCCCCAAGTTGCCCATCAACCAACTTGGACAATAATTTCTCAATAGTATTATCTTTGTTCGTGCTTTGAGAGACTTGCCCCTTTTGTAGAAAACCAGATGGTGCAGAATTGTTTTGAAACTGAAACCCATTTAAAGCATTGTTAGTGTTCCCGTCCCTCAAATTGGGATGATCCTTCCATCTTGAATTGTAAGTATTCGAAAACTGATTTGCTCCTTGATTTCCAAAGCCAATAGCATTAACATCTTATAAAGTAGGTTCAACCAATGTAGGACATGCATCAGTAAAATGTCCCTGAGTTGAGCAAATACCACAGACTTGAGCTTTCGGTGTTTTAGCGCTCAATAATAATGCATTCAGTTTTTCGATACTTTGCTCAATATTTGAGAGCCTTTGATCGGATTGAGCTCCCTGAGTTGTGCTAGAACTTGCACGATTACCATATTGAAGTTCATTAGCAGCTCCCTTAGCAATTAGTTTCTCCACAGCATCATGAGATAAATCTACATAAGCACCACCAGCAGCTTAATTCAAGAGTTTCTTTTCACCTTCATGAAAACCAATTTCTCCCAAGAAGTAATATAACCAACTGGCAATTCTTCTAGCTAGTCAAGAGATGATTCGTCAAGAGAGAATGGAAAAGCCTTCATCTTCAGAATTTGAGGGTCTGCCATGTCAGGTCCCATGCTTTCCACAATAGTCATGAACCTAGAGAGATGTTGATTAGGTTCTTCAGTTGGAAGGTCATAGAAGACTGGTAGTCTCATGAGCAAATTCTGCTTGATTTCAAAACTGTTGCTTTTTCCCAGAGCAGGATTGGGATAGACCATACATGAATGGCCAATATTAGCAACCGAGATAGCAACATCATCACAAAGTGTGGGTACCATAGCCATATCGACTACAATGAGCTTCCCTTCACTTTTCTTGTCTAATTGATCTTTTTTGGTGTCACTCTTCTTACGAAAGAGCTTCTCAGGATTGTCTTCAAACGGTTCAAGAGGTTCTGCAGATGTACGGGTTTTGACCATGTACCTGAAAACACAAACCGTTTAAACCACGACAACAAGAATTAACACAAAACAAAAGTAAAGTGAAATTCAATCCCCAGCGGCGCGGCGCCAAAAATTGTTGTGAATCAATTTAAACCCTTTTATGTCGTATAAAATGCAGTGAAAGTAAGAGTATCGTTCTTCTCCAGGAATCAAGGGTTCACTTAACTTAAATTTTGCAAAGAGATAACAATTGGGTTTTGTTTTATCTATTAATTAAACTAAATATTGAACTAAAGCAAGTGTGTTTTTAACAATTAAAGAAGCATGTTGGAAAGCATGTTAATCCACCACTAAACCCATGACATACTCTCAAACTCTTATAATATGTTCTGAAAGACACTTATAGAGAACTTGCCATGGCCCACATAGAAACAAGCTCAGCTATCCGCATAACCCCATGGACCACATAGAAAGGCTAAAACAGATTACACATTGATACAATTAATCCCATGCACCACATAGAAAGATTAATTGACTTTACAGATATATCAATCACATAACTGAATCGGATGTCCACATATCACAGTTAATTCAGGAATATCTATAAGCATTGACGTATATATAAGCACAATCAAGAACATATCTCGGAAAATCAAAATATCATTGTCATAAAGTTTAGGGCTTCAAAACAGCCTTTCAACAATAGAGGTTTAGCCAATCATAGTCATAGTAAAACACGTAAGAATCATAAAAAGAATAGAATACGATACAAAGTGTCGATCCTTTCTCTTCTTATCCGTGTCTTTCCTCAATAGCACATATGTAATTCTCTGTCTAATAATACCTAATACAAAAGTGTTTTTATTCTAATAGGAATATACAAGGCAATTCCGAAACTGAATGGGTTTCCAAAAGGTCAAAATTCGCAGTTGACTTTCTCCCCTGTTCCTGTGCTGTTTCAGCGGGCTTTTGATATCTGGATCCATCTAGAATGGTAGAAAATTAAATTATCTTCGCGTGGGCTGTTTACTCGCCCAAATCCGACTTCTAGAACTCAAGATATCGCCCAAACAATACTCCGAATGCGGGTAGCCCAATAGTTGCGAATTTTCTTCTAATTTGTCCAAATCCTTTCCAATTTAGAATTCCTTGCTCCCTACAATAAGATATTAAAATATAATTAATATATGTCCAATTAAATGCAAAATATAACTAATATGAGAATAATTATCATCTAAAATATATATAAATATATACTCTATCATTGACTCAACCCAAAAAATCCTTTAAATTTTTCACTTCAACATGAAAATGTCGCCCAACCACATTAAGCAAGCAAATGAGAGAAGTATTTGTGAAAACATTCCGAGAGAATGATGGAAATAATAAGATAAATATGATTCAATAACATATAAATCTCATATATATATATATATATGAATATAAATAAAAGAAATAAAATAATAATTACATGTTTTATTGTCTTAACCAAGAGTGTCAATTAGATAGCTGCAAAATTCAATCTATACAAGTAAAAGAAAACATCTATTGTGATATACATAACAGGTAGTGGAAGCATATTGTAGCTAGTTATCTGAGATCTAGAAAATGATATATTAGGTGGAGAGTTGGGAGGTTGAAAGGCTGGCCTAGTATTTGGAGGGGGATGACATATCTTAGTAACCATGATTTTAATTTAAGAATCAACCAAATTTTGTGGAGAGCATTTAGAATTCTAAGAAGAACTATAAACTTAGCCCATCTTTTCTTTCCATTTCTCAGAACATGATGTCTTCCCCTGAGCCCGTGAGCCCATCTTTTCGATCCATCCTTCATAACAGGACGTCTCCCAGTACTGTGTTTAGCTGTAACATGATTAAACAATTAGTAATTAAGATGAGCTCGAAAGCTGAGTAAGTATGGTTATAGATTTGGATATGAATATTTATAATATTGAAAAAAATGTATTTGTCAGAAAAGAATACAATTTCATAATAACTTTTTGTCGAAGCTATTTTAAAAAAATACACAAGAATAACAACTCCTCTTAACCTTAATGTACGAAGAACAGATCTCCTAGTAATTTATTTCTGAAACTTTTGCTACTTGATGGTACCTCATATCATCACATATTATCGTGACCTTGGGAGGAGACTTCATTAAGGTGATATCTAGGTCAAACAATTTAGCAGCATACATTAGAAAAGTTTGCAGCACTTGAACCCTAGGTATAATGAGGATACCAGAAAATTTTTCTTATTTGGCACATTGGTCGGACCGAAAAAGCTGGACCTGGCTTTGCTCTTATACTTTCCTACTAGCACGTACAGCCAATGTTTTCCGACACAAATCCAAAAACGGTGAACAAAATTTGAGGTAAATATGGAAAGAGGTGAAGTTAGAAGTACTTCACTTTTAAGAGCATACATAGATATATGTTGGAATTTTCATTAAAACTAACTAGCCAAACATATATATCTAACACAAGAAGCCAGAAGGCTTGTTCTATGTGATCAAAGATATATATCTTAAAGGTAGCCTTTGATCAATGAATGATCAAAAGAAAAGATATATATAATTAACATGTTGACCATCTGCAAATATAATTATCAACATTGGTGCCTCTCCGTCCAAATTCTGAGTCTAATCTTTGTTATCTTCCTCCTTCCAAATTCAAATTCCAACTTTGAAACTGGCTGTGCAGAAGGTTCTCTCTCTTCATTAGCTAAGTTACTGAAATATGGATCTGAAAGAGCCTACACAGATCAAAACACCACATGCATCAACAAAACACTCGTAAATTGACAGATTCCAACAATAAGTTATATTTTTTACCTATGTTTTGGTTCAAATGCAGGCATTCTTTCTAACAACTGAAGCGCTAGGGCTTCTCCACACAAATTTCTTTGAGTATAAATAGTGTGGTAACACACAATTTCTTTGAGTATTTTATATTGGAGGTGTTTTTTAATATAGTTGTTGGTGATAAAGGCGATTTTTGCCATAAAACTACTATGTATTATAATGTTGTTCGTTACTATGTACCTACATGTATGCAGTACTCCTTCCATGTACTTATATAAATATCGGAACTATTTTAATATCAATAATTAAATTAACAAGAAGAATAATGCAATGGAGAGTTTAACTACTAGTCGGACAAAGTCAATATCAAAAGCTTGTGGTTTTCTGTATTCAAAATAAAATACTCCATCCCATATATGTATTGGGAATGATACGTACAGAAATTATGTAAACATTACCGGGTCAAAAAATCAATACATTAGAACAACTATTAAAAAGTCTATAATATTAGCTTAATATTAAGTGCAGGAGCCCAAAAGTTTCAGTTTAATAATTAACTATAATGTGAAAATACAATTTTTTTTTGCACAATATGATGTTTTTCTTATATTATGGATTTTAATCTTGAGTTATCTAATTGACACAGTTTGTCAACCCAATATAACATGTAATTATCATTTTATTTGAATTCCTTGTGTTCATATTGATGAAAAATATTCATATAGGAGTTTTTTCTGTAACGAAGAAACTATCATCATGCTTTTTGGATACATTGGTGCTACACTCATAAATTATATGAGATGAGTATGTTGTGAAAACCTTCCTTGCACTTGGGCTATGGTCTTTATGGTATGAATGAGAGAAAAAGGAATGGTGGAAAGCTAAAAAGAAGAAAATGTTAAAATATGCATAAATAACTTCTTACAAACTATACGAATATGTGCTTCTAACTTATAAAGCGGTAAACAAACACCACCTATATATGATGGAAAGATGTATAGATGCCTAATTAAGTCGACACCCGGTATTTCCATTTGTATGTAGATTTGAAAGAAAATCATGAAGACTTTCATATGCATATGTAGATTAGACATAAATTTATTTCTATAATCATATACAATCTCTTTTGAGAAGTATGTACAACATGTGTAACTCATGGTATGATCACATCACAATTAGCATGACCATTGTTCACCTATACGTAAACTGTGTCAGGATAATTTGGAAGGAAATGAGGATGTTCAGCTTATGTCCTAAAAAGCCAAATAATTATTTGAAGGTAAACTATCAATTTTCAATGTCAATAAAATAATATAGATGACCAAAGAAAATCCACCTTATGCAAAGATAAACACAACATATAACATAAAATAGAACTCTTTTAAATATAACGTTAATTATTTAATAAGAGGATAGGTTGTATTACAATTGGCTTTCCTATTCTAAAGGTTCGTTGAATCTTCTATCAAATAATTTCTAGAAAATTCTGTAAAGCTATATATAAAGCATTATAATCTGTCAAGATAATGTGTCAATAAAAATACAAGCTGAGAAGAGCTCTATATATAGTAGAAAATCAATTATTTTCGATCACTAATAGGAAGAACTTATAATGCTTCTGGATCAAATCATCATTTGCCTTTATAACTTGGTGTAAATCAACTCCATTAGTTCGAAAACTACATATATGTCTTTAAATTCTCTTTTAGAAGGGAGCAATAAGATGTGTTTGATTTCCACTATGTCTGGATAACGTAGGAGTTTACTTATTACTACCATATATGTTTGATCCAACTTTTGCTGTATTGGATTTCCAATATGTTGGATCAAACATATATAGTAGTAATAAGTCGAATCCTACT
Source organism: Daucus carota subsp. sativus (assembly GCF_001625215.2). Lineage (NCBI taxonomy): Eukaryota > Viridiplantae > Streptophyta > Magnoliopsida > Apiales > Apiaceae > Daucus > Daucus carota. The sequence goes on along the minus strand of NC_030382.2, from coordinate 5,261,196 downwards.
TCATCCAGACATAGTGGAAGTCAAACACATCTTATTGCCGCCTTCTAAAAGAGAATTTAAAGACATATATGTAGTTTTCGAACTAATGGAGTCTAATTTACACCAAGTTATAAAGCAATTGATGATTTGACCCGGGAGCATTATAAGTTCTTTTTGTTGAAAAGGTGGTCGGCTTTTACTCAAATATAGAAGTTTAAAATCACTTGATTCTATAAAGATTTATAAATAAAAAAAACAAGATTTCTATTTCACTAGAATGAAGATACAATCATTTGTTTCGTGCATGCAATAACAAGAACCTACAGCCTTTTTTCTCTTCTTTTTGTTTCACTTAGCAATACATGCAATATTATCATTGTCACAACAATATATATCATTAGATTTTTTAACAAATCAAACATATTAAGCAAAGTCATGGCATTTTAAATCTTCCCATCATTGTGTTTGGTGGTCAATATATGCATTAATAAGGCCATGGTATTAAATATAACATTTAGATCCTCAAGATGTGTTTAGTTGCTATAAAAAAATGGGGATTGATTATGCCATTTATCATATTATAAAATTATTTTCTCATTGAGGTTAAATTGTTTGTAATAATGGATGCTAAGTCATCAATAAGTCTATAAATTATGAGGAAATGTTTTAGATTATATGTGGGTATTGATTTTATGTTAATGAATTTTCTTTAAATAAAGTAGAAAAGTTAAATATAATTAATTTTTAGAACATGCCTATATGATCATTTTACTAGAATAGGAGTCTATTTCGAGAATGCATTTATCAATATAGTTAGTAATAAATATTGATGGCATAATCAACCAAGCATGATAGCTTTTATAGCAATCAACCACACCTTTTGTTTAATACCATGCACCAAACAAAAGGACTGAGATGTAAAATGGGAGGCAATTTGTCTGATTTCTTAAAAGAAAATCAATGATGTTAGGTCCAAAGTATATCGTAGAAGGAGGGGGGGTTGAATACGATACTCACTACAATTTAAAATTCTTTCGAATCTTGCGGATAAACAAATTGCAGTCTTGTAATGGGTTTCGTGTTCCGGATATATATCGGGTCGGTTTCTGAGGATATGAAAATATTAAATCAACACACAATATTTTCCAAGGTATATCTGTATATTGATAAATACCTCCGAGGGTGCTACAAATCCAAACCCGAAGGTTGGCTACAATGACCACTCCTTTAAATATTACAAGCCCTATCCACTACAAATATTTATGGTACAAAACTAGGCTAGGGTGTGTATATATTTGAGAGAGTTTGTGCATAGCACTTGGCCATCCATCCCGAAGGATGTTGTGAATTGTGAGAACCACAATCACATATTTATAGGCTTTCATAAACTAACCATGGTTAACGAGTTCGTCGTGGACGACTTGAGTTCGTCCTGGACGAATTCAATTTAACTGTAGATAAATTGATTTGTCTAGAAATAAAACTAAATCCAAAGTTGCGCCACAGAATCATTGGAAGTCAAACATGGCGCCAGTCAAATGTTGCGCTTGGTGAAGAGGAAGTCAAACATGGCGCCTTGACTCACTGTCAAAGGTTGCGCCTCCTTGGTGCATCACAGGGGAGTTTACTTAGACACAAAATCTAAGTCAAGAGAAGTAGAAAGTCAACAATTGCGCTTCGGTTTGGTCAAACCTTGCGCTCCATGAAGTTGCGCTTCCACAGGCTTCACTATATGTTTAACTTAGAGAATTTCAAGTTAGAGCAAGGTGCACCATTGAGTGAATGGCTTGGAGTCGCAAACTTTGACTTGGTCAAAGTTTGCTCTCCAAGTGAAGTTGTGCTTCCCTGGTGTTGTATGTATGTGACTTAGAAATTATTCTAAGTCCAATCCAAACTTGATCCATAGTGAAGGTTGCTCCCTTGTTCTCTCTCATCACTTGAGGACGAACTTTGACTTTGGTCAAAGTTTGCTCCTCAAGAGTGCTATGTCTTCACTGTGATGTACTTAGAGAATTTTCTAAGTGAGGAAGAGCTTTTGACTTCCGATCAAATGTTGTTCCTCACATAGCTTCCACCATAGTGTCTTTTGACTTAGTCAAAAGTTGCTCCACCATTGTAAAAGCTTTCCTTGTTATCACTCCTTTGACTGAGATTGACTTGAGTTTGCTCCTCTCCCTACTTAGCCAAATTAGCTCAAATCTAGAGTTGGCACAAATCATATATTATATATATTATATTATATTCATAATATTATATAATATATATATAAATAAAGATATACATATAAATATATATAAATAATATTTATATAAATATATAGTAATATATATATACATATATTTAAATATATTCTCATATATTTAAATATATATAATATACATATAATTATATGTAAATATAAATATAAATATATATATAGAGATATATATAATTACCTATAGATATAAATATACATATATTTATGTACATAATATAATATATATATATATATACACTTAAATATATAAATGTTTATGTAAAATATAAATACATATACTATATACATATATATATTTATTTAAATATATATACATATAAATATACATATACATATGTTTAAAAACATATATAAATATATATTATATCTATTATATTTAATCAAGTATACATATATACATATATAATTATATTTGTACATATACAAATAGAGTTAAGTTCAATGGAGACCACATTTTTTCTGGAGACTTGGAGACCACATATGTTCTGCAAGTAAAATATTTCATAAAAACATTGCAAAACGTATAATTTTACAAATCATGTTCTCCGAAATCATTATTACATTTAAAATCTTGAATATCATATAAGTTTTACATGTAGAACATTACAAAATGTTTTGTTCTATGAAATATGTTTAATTTGCAGAACATTTGTTCAACTTGCAAAACATGCATTATCTATTTATTAAACATTGATGATCTTCAACAATTTTAATGAATACATGATATTTGTAGAACATATTTTACAAAATAATGTATTTTACAGTGTTTTGATTGCAGAATATACGTGGTCTCCGAGGTCTCTGATAAAAATGCGGTCTCCATAGAACTTTCCTCTATACAAATATATAAGTGCACACATATATAAAATGTCACTTGATATGGCTTTCCATGGAAGCTTTGACATATGGCATTTGAGCAGTAAACTTTGGCATAGCTGGCATTTGGCTTGGCTTGGATGTGGAACAAATGACTTGATATGACTGGATCAATTCTTCGATCGATAAATACTTTGCAAAGCTCCGTACGTGCTGACGCTTAGTGCACTGGTCTGGTTCACAAGCCACTAACACTGAAGTTAAACATTGTACCGTCTTTGTCAGCAAACATTGAACAGTCGGTTCCGGGTTAGTTTATGCTTCAGTTTGTTAATTATAAATAACCAACCAGTTGCACTGAAATCTTTCGAGTACGTGGACAACATCTTCATTGCTTCCACAATCTTGAATACTTCAATCTTTATTCTTCACTGAGGCATGAACATATTAATGAACTTCTTCTAGTGAACTTATTCTTTCAAGACTGTAGATGGCTTCTTCAACCTTTGTCTTCGTATCTTCCGATTCCAGTGCAGGCGTAGTGTTATTTACTTGTCCTGTTCTATTGTTGAGTTATCATCCCTATGTAACAGATAGGGTTGTCTTTATATTTAGACTTACAATCTCCCCCTATTTGTTTGTTAATCATAACAAGCAAATCCTCTGGAGGATAACTCAACTAACACTAGAAAAAGTAAAGTCATGGACTAGTAAATAATGCTACAAAGTTTCTGGATCATATAATACATTTCCAGATTTCATGAATAGAAATAACAAATGTGCATATCACCTTTATTTCTCTGGTTCTTGCAAACCACATGGATCACATGAAAGTGACTAGAGCTTAAGTCTGACAAATCACATGGATCGAATTACACTAAAATAGACATGGAAGCCTAATTAGGAAAATAAAGAAGAAGCAGAAACATACTTATCTCATGCAGTGCAATCTGGATCAAATTAAGATGATGGTCAAAGATGAAGACATCTCAGAAAGCATGCATAAGACAAAGTTGTGCAGCATTGTTTTTAGATTAGAGTGCATTTTGTAATCTAGCTAAAAGCTTTGTAAAACTTGGAGTATATAACCAAGTTAGTAGCATCAGTTGAACTTGTTCAATTTACTTGAGAGAAAAATCTGAGAGTTAGAACTTGTTTGAGTGATGAACCAGCAGCTGTGCGAATTGTAAACAATCCACAGATTCTTCTATATAAAATCTCACGGGTGGATCATTCAATCCACCCGTATTTTTAATACTTGGTGTTTTTCTGTTTATTGTGTTCTTAGTGTATTGTTCTTGAATCTTTTAAATTTGTAAAAGATTGTATTCAACCCCCCCTTCTACAATCTTTCTCATAGTTGGTGTAAAATAACAATTGGTATCAGAGCGAGGTTCCCAACAAACAGGGAAAAAGATCAACACTGCTAGAGAAAGATGGGAAAGAAGGATGCTGGAGTGAAGATTCCTGTTCTTGACAAAGACAACTATTTTCACTGGAAAGTGAGAATGCATCTGCATCTGTTGTCCATTGATTGAAGCTATGTGAACTGCATTGAAAAAGGACCTCATGTCCATATGAAGGTCTGCACAAGTATGCGAGCTGATGGTGAAGACATGGTAGGTAAGATGATTCCAAAACCTATCCATGAATATTCTCAAGAAGATACTGAAGAAGTGCACAAGGACAAGAAAACCATGAATCTTCTGTTCAATGGTTTGGATCAAGAAATGATTGATAGTGTTATTAGCTGCACAAGTGCCAAAGAAGTTTGGGACACCATCAGGACCATCTGTGAAGGGAATGAGCAAGTGAGAGAGAACAAAATGCAGCTTTTGATTCAACAATATGAGTCATTCCATTTCAAGGCTGGTGAAAGTTTGAGTGATACATTTAACAGATTTCAAAAACTGTTAAATGGTCTAAAGCTCTTTGGAAGAGTATATCAAGTTAAGGATTCAAACTTGAAATTCTTAAGAGCTCTTCCCAAAGAATGGAAACCCATGACAGTCTCTCTCAGAAATACACAAGAATTTAAAGACTATACTCTAGAGAGACTGTATGGAACCTTAAAAACTTATGAGCTTGAAATGGAACAAGATGAAGAGATTGAGAAAAGCCAAAAGAAAGGGCATTCATCTGTGGCTCTAGTTGCATCTCTAGAGGATACTGTCAAGGACAAGGGAAAGTCTCAAGTTGAAGAAACTGAGAAGTTGGTCAAAAAGGAGAGCTCAGAGTCAAGCAAAGGAAAAAGGAAAGAGAAAGAAGTAGCTGATTCTGGTGAAGAAAGTGATGGAATTGATGAGCATCTAGCCTTCCTGTCAAGAAGATTCTCCAAACTAAAATTCAAAAAGAATTTTAACTCTGCAAAATCTTTTAAAGGCAATCCCAAGTCTGATAGAAGCATGGTAGACAGATCAAAATTCAAGTGCTTCAACTGTGGGAATGCAGGTCACTTTGCAAATGAGTGCAGAAAGCCTAAAGTTGAGAAGAAGTCAAGTGAAAACATTGACTACAAAAAGAAATATTATGAACTTCTCAAACAAAAGGAAAGAGCATTCATCACAAAGGATGATTGGGCAGCTGGAGATGATTCTGATGAAGAGGAGGAGTTTGCCAATCTAGCTCTAATGGCCAACTCTACAGATCAAGAAGAGAACACTGGAAGCAGTAGTCAGGTATTCACTACAAACCTAGTTGAGTTAACTACAGATGAATGCAATGCTACTATTAATGAAATGTCTACAGAATTGTATCATTTGCATGTTTCTTTAAAATCTCTTACTAAGGAAAATAGTAGAATTAAGGAAGCTAACACCTTTCTTAGTGATAGAAACAGTGCCTTAGAAGCTCAATTTATTGAGTTTGAGAAGCTGAAAATTGAGTGTCAGACAGCCAAGGATGATCTCTTGGTTGTTCTGAAAAGAGAAGAGATCATAAGAAAGCAGCTTGATAAGGAACAAGAGATTATTGCCAAATGGAAATCTGGTAGGGATGTTTCCACCAATATCATTAACATGCAAGGTAGAGAGACCTTTGTAGAGAATGAGTGGAAGAGGAATAAGAAAGTGCTTGAGATATCTGAGAACAGTTCAGGTGATGAGAATACTGATGATGATCATCAGTTGAAGAGCAAAGTCTCAACTGATGAGAGTCATCAGTTGAACAAAAACTCATCAGTTGACAAGAGTGTTCTCAAGAAGCTTAACAAGAAATATGGTCCTGTTAAAAAGAATTTTGTTAAAGGTGAGAATAGTTCTTCTGAGACCAGTGATAGTGTTAATAACACTCTTAATTCCAGTAACAAGAACAAGAAGAAGTTGGATACTAGTGAGCATAAATCTGAGGAGACTAAAAAGAAGAAAGGAAATAGAAATGGCAAAATAGGAGTTAACAAGCACACCAATTACACTCCCAATTCTAGTGCTCTTAGGAAAACCTGCAGCAAGTGTGGTAGTGTAAATCATTTATCTGCCAATTGTAAAACTGTGATTGCTCCTAATTTGTCTTTGCCTATTCCTATGACATCTGTTCCTCACATGAATTTATCTGCTATGAATATGATGCCTGGTTTATTGCCTCACAATCCTTATTCTCAGCCTAACATGCCATATATGTTCAATCCTTATTTTAATGCCTTTAACATGCCTCAATTTCATTCAAATTTGCATGGAATGAACAATGTATGCATGCCTCAAAGGCCTGTGTTTGAAAACAGAGTTGATATTCCAATTTCTCAACCAAAACCAAAGATTGAACCAATTCAATCCAAGAAAAAGGTTGAGAAAGTGGAAAAGGCTGCTAAGACTAACAAATCTGGACCCAAAGCAATTTGGGTACCAAAATCAACTTGATCTGTTTGTGAAATGTGTGCAGGGAAACCACAAGAAGAATTTGTGGTACTTGGATAGTGGATGCTCCAGGCACATGACTGGTGATTCCTCCCTGCTCACAAAGTTTGTGGAGAAAGCTGGCCCTAGCATTACCTTTGGAGATGACAGCAAAGGATATACTATGGGATATGGCTTGATTGCAAAAGAGAATGTCATCATTGATGAAGTTGCATTGGTGTCTGGTCTTAAGCACAACTTGCTTAGCATCAGTCAGCTCTGTGACAAAGGTTACAAAGTTAATTTCACTCCTGCAGCCTGTGTTGTCACCAAAGGAGATGACAACAATGTGGTTCTGATTGGACAAAGGAAAGGAAATGTGTATGTAGCTGACTTCAATTCTGTAAAGTCTGAATGTATCACTTGCCTTCTCAGCAAAGCAAGCTCAGATGACAGTTGGCTATGGCATAAGAGATTGTCTCATCTAAATTTCAAAACCTTGAATGAGTTACTAAAGAAGGACTTGGTAAGAGGTCTACCTAAGCTGGAATTCTCCAAAGATGGACTTTGTGGAGCTTGTCAGCTAGGAAAGCAAAAGAGAAGCTCTTTCAAAAGCAAAACTCTTTCATCAATTGTGAAGCCTCTTCAGCTCTTGCATATGGATTTATTTGGACCAGTCAACATAATGTCCATTTCAAAGAAGAAATATTGCTTAGTGATTGTTGATGATTTTTCAAAATTTACTTGGACTTTCTTCCTGCATTCTAAGGATGAAGCTGGGAAAATCATCATCAATCATATCAAGGCATTAAACAACAATCCAGATGTCAAAGTTGGAAGGATAAGAAGTGACAATGGAACAGAATTCAAGAACTCTGTGATGAAAGAATTTTGTGAAGAAGAGGGAATTATTCATGAGTTCTCTGCACCAAGAACTCCACAACAAAATGGTGTTGTTGAAAGGAAGAATAGAACTCTTATTGAGGCTGCAAGAACCATGATTAATGAAGCTCAACTTCCAACCTATTTTTGGGCTGAAGCTGTGAACACTGCTTGTTTCACTCAAAACATCTCACTAATTACCAAACCTCATAATCTAACTCCCTTTCAACTCTTCAAAGGAAAGAAGCCAACAATTAGCTTTCTTCATGTATTTGGATGTAAGAGTTATGTTCTAAGAAATCAAGGTGAAAATCTTGGAAAATTTGAAGCCAAGGCAGATGAAGCTATTTTTGTTGGATACTCTGATGGAAAATCATTTAGAGTATATAATCTGAGAACCAACATTGTTATGGAATCAATCCATGTAGTTTTTGATGATAAGAAGATTCAAGGATTCTCAGATGAAGGATTTCATGATAATCTCAGATTTGAGAATGAAGGTGAAGGTGATATGTATGACAGTGATGATGATGATGACATTGTTCAAAATGTTGGAATTAATCCTGGAATTAATGTTCCAACTGATGACTCTCTGGTGCAAGAAACAACTGCAATTGGAAATGCAACTGAAGCATCAGTTGAAACTACACTGGAGGGATCAGTTGAAACACCTCAAGGATCATCAGTTGAAAGAATGTCTCAAAGTTTCAATCAGTCTAGAAATAATGAGATGTCAAATTTAGGGGGAGCTTTCCAACATGGAAACCTGAACTTCAATAATGAAGCCACATCATCAAGACAATCACTTCCACCACAAATAAAGTGGACTAGGGATCATCCTTTTGAGCTAATTATTAGAGATGCAAATGCATCTGTACAAACAAGGAGAGCAACTCAAGATGAGTGTTTGTACAGTGCATTCCTTTCACAGGATGAACCTAAAGTCATAGAAGATGCTCTCAAAGATGTTGATTGGGTTCTTGCTATGCAAGAAGAATTAAATCAATTTGAGAGAAACAATGTATGGAAGCTGGTACCCAAACCTAAAAACAGAACAATTGTAGGAACAAGGTGGGTATTCAGAAACAAGGTGGATGAGAATGGAGTTGTCACCAGGAACAAGGCAAGGCTTGTTGCTAAAGGATATTCTCAATCTGAAGGAATTGATTTTGATGAGACCTTTGCACCAGTTGCAAGACTAGAAGCAATAAGAATCTTCCTGGCCTATGCTACTCATGCAAACTTTAAAGTTTATCAAATGGATGTCAAGAGTGCCTTTCTAAATGGTGAACTGGAAGAGGAGGTATATGTCAGTCAGCCTCCTGGTTTTGAAGATCCAGAATTTCCAGAGTATGTTTACTTTTTATTAAAAGCACTCTATGGACTAAAGCAAGCACCAAGGGCATGGTATGACACTCTGTCTCAATTCTTGATAGATAATCATTTTTCCAGAGGAACTGTGGACAAAACACTATTTTACAGAAATGTAAATGGTGCCTTTATTCTGGTTCAAATTTATGTAGATGACATAATTTTTGGTTCTACAGATGAGAAACTTTGCAAGAAGTTTGCTAATCTAATGAAAAGTCAGTATGAAATGAGCATGATGGGAGAGCTCACCTACTTTCTTGGTTTACAAGTTAAACAAGTAAAGGAAGGTATATTCATAAATCAAACTAAGTACATCTATGATCTACTTAAAAAGTTTGATTTATTGGATTGCAAAGAAGCTAAGACTCCCATGCCAACAGCCACCAAATTAGAGTTAAGTCCTAATGAGAAATCTGTGGACATCTCTAATTATAGAGGCATGGTTGGTTCTCTTTTATATTTGACAGCTAGTAGACCAGATATTATGTTTTCTACATGCCTCTGTGCTAGATTTCAATCTGATCCTAAAGAATCACATCTTATTGCTATAAAAAGAATATTCAGATATCTTAAGGGAACACCAAATCTTGGTATTTGGTACCCTAAAGACTCTGGATTTGATCTAATTGGATATTCAGATGCTGATTTTGCAGGATGCAAAATTGATAGAAAAAGTACAACAGGCGCCTGTCAATTTCTTGGTGACAGATTGATTTCTTGGTTTAGCAAAAAGCAAAATTCTGTATCAACCTCTACAGCTGAGGCTGAGTACATTGCAGCTGGAAGCTGTTGTGCACAATTATTGTGGATGAGAAATCAATTACTTGATTATGGATTAAATCTCTCAAAAATCCCAATATTTTGTGACAACACCAGTGCTATTGCTATAACTGAAAATCCAGTACAACACTCAAGAACCAAGCACATTGACATCAAATACCACTTCATAAGGGAACATGTGATGGCTGGTACTGTTGAAATGCATTTTGTTCCAAGTGAAGAACAGATTGCAGATATTTTCACAAAGCCTCTTGATGAATCCACATTCACAAGGTTGGTAAGTAAATTAGGTATGTTAAATTTCTCCTAATTTAGAGTGAATTTTTCTGTAATTTGGCAGCCAGAATTTGATTAATTTTGATTTATCAAAATTGAATTAATTATAATTCTGGATAAAGTCTATAATATTTCAACTGATGAACTAGTGAAATTGTTTCAACTGATGTTTGAAACAATATCCTCTTGTTTTGTTTTTCATTCAACTGATGACACCAGTTGAAGACGCTTTCAACTGATCTTCATCAGTTGAATAGGAAGTTTAAAGAGGCGCTTATTTCATCCGTTGAAAGTATTATCAGATCTGAGCCGTTGAAATTTCTTTTGTCTCTCTCCTACTTTATACACACGATCATGTGTGTAATTTTTGTAGAGATAAATAAGAGTAATTTCTTCTCAACGGTAATTTCTCAGCCAATCACAGCAATTTTCTGAGAAAGTATTTAAGTGTTTTAATTTATTTTCATCTCTTTTCATCTCACTCTTTCGAATTCTCAAAGCTCTCTTCTCTCTCTGTGCAAAAGCTAGCTCTAATCTTTCTTCAAGTTTTCTCTGTAACTGCAATGGCACCAATGAAGAAGTATACTGCACCAAGTGGGTTCATTTATGAGAAGAACAACTTCGCATCATTTGTGGATACCAAGGCTGTAGAGGAGAAGGAGTATCACAAGATGATGGAGTTCATCAAGTCAAGCCTGCTCTCTTATGCTATGACTGAAGCTCCTACCATCTACCATGAAATAGTGGAGGAGATGTGGACCTCTGCAGAGTTTAATAGTGAGAATGAAACTCTAACTTTCTCTATTAAAAATGAAACTCATTCTGTTAATGCTGATATTATGAAAGCATGCTTTAAGATTCCTCAAGATACTGTTTTATCTTTGCCTAGTGATGTTCAGTTGGTTAATTTACTTTATGCCATGAATTATGTTTTACCAACTGATGCCTTAGGTAAAATAGAAAGAAGGGGTCTTAGGAGAGAATGGAGTTATTTATGTGATGCATTTATTAAGGCATTTTCTGGTAAAATTAGTAATTTCAATGCTCTTACTTCCCAGATTTTACAAATGCTTTACATGTACCTGACTAATGAATATTTCAACTTTGGTGGTTTGATGATCCAAGAAATTGGGGAGAAACTAGGTGATAAAACTGATAGACCTAGGAATATTTATTATGTCAGATTTCTTATGATGCTAGCTAATCATCTCAATGATAAGCTAGTTATTACTAACAAGGAAGCCAAGCTTCCAAGTTTTGTGCAGGAAAAGAGAGTCTTTAAAGACCTCTTTAGGATGAATTTATACCCCTCCTTGGAGGTGGTGTATCTGCCAATAATGGAAGCTGGAAAGCAAAAGGAGGTACATGGCTTTCCTACTACTCTCTCTCAACCCTCAACTTCTTTGCTTTCTGCCATCAGGGCTGTTGAAGAGGCCCATCAACAGTCCACACAAGTGGCAAAACCTTCTAAAACCAAGTCTTCTAAACCAACCTCAGATGCCTCCCAAAAGGCATCTGTTGTAAAATCCAAGAAACACAAACCTGAGGGGAGTGTGATTGGAGGTTGTGAGGGGGAGGGAAAGGGTGAACATAAAAGAAGCCCTAAGAATAAGGATGGAGAGATGTGTGCTGACCAGCCTGGCCACTCTGCAGTCTCCCAAAAGACTGTATATGTTAATATGGAATTAAACACATCCCTAGTAGCATCCTCCCAAAAGGATGTTGCTATTGAAAATAGTCCTCAAATAGGGACACAGTTAAAGAGGGGGAGGGACACCACTTCTTCACCAATAAAAGCCTATGGGAGAAAGAAGCTAAGAAGTGACAAACTAAAGCACTCTGCACACACACAGGCATCCATTCTGGATTTTATGCCTTTAACTTCTCAAAGTCAGATTGATGTGACTCCAATAAATGTGGAGTCACAGCCCCCTTCTTCATCTCAACAAATCACCCATATTTGTGATCTTACCATTTCTACTACTCAAACACAATCCCCCACCTCTTCTGTGGATGTGGAATTAATTCACACCACACTTACACTTGTAAATTCTCCATCTTTGGATTTCATGGAGAAGCCCCCATCTGAGATTGATCATCATCATTTTGCTGATTTGTTGGATCTTTCTCTTCCATTTCCTTCTTCTGTGACAGTGTGTTCTGTGGATTTTCCTTTAAAATCAATCACCACAGACTCAACTATCACAGCCTCTAAACCTATTTCTTCATTTTCTTCAACTGATCTCCCTCATCAGTTGAACAGTGTTTGTCCTTCAACTGATCTGCTTAACAGCTCTCATGAGTTGAATGCATCCTCTACTCATGTTTCAACTGATGTCCCTCATCAGTTGACAACTGCTGCTACTTCAATTAATTTACCTTTTTCTACAGCAGTTGATCACATGGTAGCACAAACACTTCTAGGATTGAGTGAAGTGAGCTATGGAGTGGAGAGGCAGCCTAGTGTGCTGGCAAAAGGAGAGGGTGTGGAGAGTCTGGCATTTTCTTCTAGCCAGGAAAAAGGAGAGGATAAGAGTGACCCTTTAGTAAGGGTAAGTGAGGGAGAGGTAAGTGGTGTGGTGAGCCAAGGGGAGCCCTTGATGCAAGAAAAGAGAGAAATTGAGAGAAATGCAGGTGTCAATGAAGGGTTTAGTGAACAAGATTTTCAAGCTGAATACAGATCCATATTGGATGGTGTTTCACTAGACCCTGAGACTTTTACTCATGGGATGTCCTCCATTCAAGAATTTGCCAGATTGGACAATCAAGCAGCTGAGAGGCACCTCAATCTGATTCACACTACATCTTCTATGCTTAGAGCAAAGGAGGCATTTACAGCTCTGCCTGCCAATGCTGGAGATGATTTTCATTATGATGATAGTGATGAAGACCTCAATGATGCTCTTGAGGAATCCCTTGTTGAACAACCTTCAACTTCTCTTCCTTCATGGCTTTCCATGCAGTCTGCCAATGCAACTGTTGTTAGCATGGAGCTGGAAAGGCAAGCCTCCACCATTCTTCAATCACAACTTGGAAGCTCATCCTCCTCTCCAGCCATCTCTGCCACCATTGCCAGTCAAGTACTAGACAATCTCAAGCTTCACAAGTTTCAATCTCTCCATTTTCAGCATGAGATAGGGCATCTCAATTCTCTTATTGCCTCTGTTAAGACTGATCTGACCAAGCAAATTGATGAAAAGCTTCCAGCTCAGGTCAAATCAGCTCTTTCTGAATCTAAGCAAAAACAACTTCAATTGGAAAAGCAAGTGGAAGCTCTGGAAGGAAATGTCTATATCTTAAACTCTAGAATGGATGAGATGTTGCAGCATCAAAGAATTCAGACTGGACTTCTTCAACATCTTCTTCGTGCCTCTGGTGTTTCCCTTCCCAGTCCATCCCCTACACTTGCTGCTAACAAAAAGGGGGAGAAAGAATTACCAACTCCTGCAGAATTGATCAGTCAAATTCCTCCTCCTTTCCACACTGAAAGGGAAAAGCAGAAGATTGCAAGGATGAAAGAATTGGACTCTATTGCAAAGAGAGTGGCTCAACTGGGCAAGAAATCATCTACATCTTCTACAGCCACCACAGCTCAAATTTCTTTTCCGACCACTACTACAATTCTCAGGGTGATTACACCTGAGATTGTTATCCCTTCCAAAACAGAAAAGGGTGAGCCATCATTTGTGAATGAATTTAAGGCCATTCTATCTCCAAGCAATTGTGGTTACTCCAAGCCTGGAAAAGACTCAAGCTCAATCTACTTTCCACTAGCCAGGCCTGACAAAAATGAATACAAGCTTTTGGGCCAAGAGATCAAAAGTTACAAAGACTGTACAGATATGGCTTTAAAAGATCATTTTGCCATCATCTACAGAGAAGGCCAAAAGCTGTTTATTGGAACTGGCCATCCTTACTACTCATTTGCTAAAGCTGAAGAGGTGGCCAGAGAATGTGAAAAAGAGGAGCTTGAATCTCAACTCTTTTTAAATCAAGAAATAGAGGTTGATGAAAGGTATGCTATTGAGCTGGAAAAGGAGTTGGCAGCTGAGCTTCTAAATGAGAAAAGATTGCCTCTTGAATCTTCTCCAAAGAAAAAGAGAGTCAAATCTAAAACTAAGATGCCTGAGGCAGCCAAGAGAAGAGAATAAGTGCCAGAAAAGCCTATCTCAAAGCCTTCTTCTCCAATCAAGGATACCACAGTAGTACATCCAGATGTCAACTTCCATGATGAGCCAATAATGCCAAAGGAGGAGCCAATTGACTTGGAAGATATCCCTATTCCAGCTTTTCTTGTTCAAGAATCTTCCAAGCCAAAGAAGAAAGTCAAGTCTGTGGCTAAGAGGATGGCTAACCCTCCTAAACCTCCAAAAGAACCTGAAAACCCTGATGACTATCTCATTATTGCTAACATTGAAGAAATTTCTGAGTTGGAGCTGGAGCTGGATGATCTTCAAGAAGTAAGAGGAATAGAAGCAACTTCAAAATTACCTGAAAGATTGGTATTCTCTTACAAAAACAAGGGTGATGTCATCTGGCCTCTTCACAGAGTTCTGAATTCTGAGGGATTCAGTTCTCTAACAAAAATATATGGATCTATGAAGAGGACTGGAGGATTTACACCACCTGCAAAGCAAATGGTACTAAAGAGAATCCTTGAGATCAGGAAGGAATGGAACTCAGATGCTAGTCTACAAAGAAGGCTGAAAATTCCCTACACTGGAAAGAAAATTCATCATGAACCTACTCCAGTCATGGAATTTAGGGACAATCAAGGTGTTAGGAGATTTTTCAGACCTAAAGATCAACTCAAGGTTGCTAGCTTGAATACTCTGAAGACTCTTCAATCCAAGCTCAACAGACAAGACAGTGATGAAGAATGGTTCTACAGGATCTTTCAGAAACAGATCAATATTCTTGAAGAAAAGCTTAAGTCCAGAAGAAGAAGATCTTCTAGGAACAAGTAACTGCTCAGTCTAGAGGAGCATAATCATCTGTAAATTTTTCTAACTCTTGTATTTAAATTCTGCATTTTATTTTATTAATGTTTTGTTATCATCAAGTGTAGAATTTATGTCTGCATCTTCTCCAGTCATAAATTGGGGGAGATTGTTAGGAATCAATAATTTTTGATGATAACATAAACATTTTGTAACATGTCTTACTTAGAATCTTTATCAAAATTCAGTTGTAATTGTTACATTTCTTGTCTTTGGGAATTATCAACGGATGGGTAGAATAGGATGGCTAATTGTAAATATCCAATGCCATGTAATTTTATCTAAGTGAAGGATATTCAACTGATGAGATGTAACTATTCAACTGATGAAGACTGGATGATGTTTCAACTGATGAAAATCAAGCATTCAACTGAAGACAAAGTGTTCAACGGATGATGCTGAGGAATTCAACTGATGAGACTGGAACAGCATTCAACTGATGGAGTTTGTAATTCATTCAACTGATAAGCCGGGCATTCAACTGATAAAGTCAAGAGCAGTTGAAAGCAACCAGAACTTTCAACCGATGAAGCAAAGAGCAGTTGAAAGTGACTAGAGCTTAAGTCTGACAAATCACATGGATCGAATTACACTAAAATAGACATGGAAGCCTAATTAGGAAAATAAAGAAGAAGCAGAAACATACTTATCTCATGCAGTGCAATCTGGATCAAATCAAGATGATGGTCAAAGATGAAGACATCTCAGAAAGCATGCATAAGACAAAGTTGTGCAGCATTGTTTTTAGATTAGAGTGCATTTTGTAATCTAGCTAAAAGCTTTGTAAAACTTGGAGTATATAACCAAGTTAGTAGCATCAGTTGAACTTGTTCAATTTACTTGAGAGAAAAATCTGAGAGTTAGAACTTGTTTGAGTGATGAACCAGCAGCTGTGCGAATTGTAAACGATCCACAGATTCTTCTATATAAAATCTCACGGGTGGATCATTCAATCCACCCGTATTTTTAATACTTGGTGTTTTTCTGTTTATTGTGTTCTTAGTGTATTGTTCTTGAATCTTTTAAATTTGTAAAAGATTGTATTCAACCCCCCCCCCCCCCTTCTACAATCTTTCTCATAGTTGGTGTAAAATAACATTAGTTGAAAGAAGAATCTCCCCCTCAGTAGTACACAGCTAAAGAGTAGTTTAATCCCCCTTAGTTGTAGACAGCTAAAGAAAGCTAACTTACTTTTCTTCCCCCTTTTATATATTCTCCCCCTTTCATATATTCTCCCCCTTAGTTGTGGAATCCTCCGAGGATATGCGGTATAAAATATGGTCAAGGAACGTGTACAATACTTCCTATACCAAAAGATAATCTCCCCATAGATAACTAAACAACGCTAAAGCTGGGGTCGAAGAAAGAGTTCAGAAGAAGGGTTTACTTTGATTGGGTTGGTCCCTATGCTGAAAGAATAGGTTCCAAACGGAAAAGTAATGAAAAAAAACTGACATTCCAGTAACAACATCCACTTTGTCTTTAGGTATAAATTTGGTAATTTGTAGGTGTCTCACTAAAATGTTCTGCAGGTGTATCACTCAACACTCAATTTTCTCTCGGTTTTTGGGTAAGGGTGTCACTCACGAGTTCTGTAAGTGTATCCCTCCACACAAATACTGAGCTTCCAAAATGCTGAGTACCTGCAAGAAAATCACCTTAGCCACCCTTAAAGGGGGTCACCGGTGGTGCAATGGGAGTTCGTAATTCCCAGTCCCTACAGACTCATCAGATAAATCTGAATCATGGTCCACAAGTGCCAACCACTAAATGGCTTATCCAATTAAGGATCCAGGGTTGTTTGCTCTGGGAGGTTAGACAAAGGCTTAATTATGGCAAAGGCCTAAGTCCTCCTCAATGTCTGTGAAAACACTTGATTCAAGAGAATCATCAACCATAAGTTCACACCGTGAAATGGAATGAACCGTAGTTGCTTCCGTCAATTCTTTCATCAACTTGTGAGTTTTCAATACCAATTATTATTATATGTACCTCACAAGTGTTTCACTCTTCTAAAAATCCTAAGTGTTTGCACTCACTCATGCTCACATATTTCTCATTCTGATATCTCACTGAATGTTCTCAGAATCTCACCAAGTGTTTGACTCTCAGTGTTTGGCTCACAGTGTTTCTCTCAGCGCTCAAAGTATGATCTTCTGTACCTGCATGAGAAAATCACCATAGCCCCTTCAAGAGAGGTCACTGGCGGTGCAATGGGGTTTCGTAAATCCCCGATCCTCAACTGACTCATCAATAAATTGACTCATAGTCAGAGAGTTGCCGATCTCCTATAAATAGGAAATCCATTCCGAGTGGACCCAGATCTGTTCTTATCTGGGGAGGGAGACGAGAATCTTGAAGATTTGGCAATTGAGATCCTCGTTTCCTCCTTACACCTGTAAAGGCATCAACCATCTTATCTACCGTAAAATGGTAAATGAAGAAGTTGCTTCTGGAACAAAACCTTTAACCTTACTGTGCACTCTCTTGTATTGTGTCCATAAGATTTTTGCTTAGGCTCTTCATCAGAGTGATTACTGATGATGTGCTTGACTCCATACAAGATGCTCTGGCTGACGAGCGAATTTCAATGGACTCATCCTGTTGAGAGAATGATTCCAGAGACTATTTTATTGCCTTTTCAGCTCTATATTCTTTTGAGAGAATACAGATGAGCAACAGTTACCTCAAGTTCAAAACACCTTTTCTTCTTGAGAGGTAGAGCTGTGGGTACACTATCCCTCACATCCTTATTTGCTGTAACGAGTACAGTTTCTCCCTCATTGACCTCTAGTCTAATAAGTTCCATATAACTCCAGGGGGAAAGTTGGGATGTGTTCTGAATTTGGTTTTATAGTCTGGGATAAAGATTGTTGGTTTTCAACCTTATGACTATCTAGGAAAGCCAAGATGCTGATTAAGTTCCGAAGAACAGAAAGAGATATAAATGCATTTTAGAAAATCTATGATTTTGAATGAAATCAATTGCATTTAATCTTTTGAGGAAAAATGAATCAGTTGTGATTGTAAAAATGATTTTCATAAAGAATGACAATCAAAACCGATGAAAGAATCAAAGTTTTCCATTAAAAACTGGTTTGAGTACGAGAGTCTGAATCTATGCATAAAAGGTTTAAATGAACTTGTCTTTGAAAAGACACAGACTCCTGTTTCTCACTACAATTTGAAAAAGAAACAAGAAAATTTATGCGCTACAGCGTATAAAGCACTCGCCACACTAATTATTGAAAAGGCCTCATACTAGCACATCGTCAAAATAGACGCTGCAAGTGACAACGATCACCAAGTACACAATTACAAGATAATCAATGTCTCGTCCTATGACGCTTCATGTATTGATGTAAAATATTCTAAGAAATATTTATGAAATAGAGTAGTGGATACCAATTGTTGAAATCAATTGATAAGAAAATTTCTTTGAAGAAACTCACCACTCCATAACATAAATATGAGACAGAATAAAGATTATGTTGTCTCCCTTGTACTCAGAATATTAAACACCTAAAATATACTAGCACCAGTGGTTTTAAAAAATATGCAACAATATTTCACCAGTGCCAATACATCACAATCAATTCACAAATAAAACATCAATAAAGCATCAAAGAAATATACCAATTAACTATTTCAAAAATGAACTAATCATGCTTCTTTTATTCTATCAAAGTCAATCATGAAACAAATAAGCATATAATTGTCATGGATCACAATTTAACTAAGATAAAATAAAAATTACTCACGCAATATCATATAATTATCAGATCAGCATATAACAACTAATAATCATGACAATCATACAAAAATATTCGCAAGCGCGAGGGAAAGTTGAGGAAAAGTTCACGAGTCTTATATAGATAATCATTACACACAAGTGAACTCACACCACTCCTCGCAGAAAAATATTGACAATTAATATTAGTGATCTATATATAAGCATGCAAAAAAATATCACTAACACTAAAAGTATCACAACTATATGCAGTTAGACATGACATAAAGTATCAATTAATAAATCATCAAATATCCAACACAAATAGTTATGCTTCAAGTATATACACTAATATAAATGGATTCAGCCTAGAGAGAATTTAAGTAACTCCACAAATACTAGTATATCATGACTAAATTCTAACTAGATTCTAACCACATACCAATTACTGATACAAGTCACAAGTCTAGAAACAAATAAGTCATGCTTCAGATTTTATACCTATAAAAATGAATTCAACCTAGAAAATGATCCTAAGTATGTTCATAAATACAAATATATCAGGACTAGATTATGGCAAAGTTCTCTACTAGATACCAATTGTTAAAGAGGTATAGATCAAGAAAAATAACATAATTAAGTCATGCTTCATGTCATCTCTAATCATTTAAATCATGAACAAATAAGTCACTTAATTGTCATGTAACACAATTTAAATAATTTGAAATAACCAACACTCATGCTAAAACACATAATTACCATCTAAGCATATAACATATTATCATGTCAATCATATATAATAGCAAAAAGCACGAGGTACTGGATTTTAAATAAATTCACAAGTCCTATGTATAGACAATTTAATACTCATGAATTCTTTTAAGAAATACGATTGACATGCTCATGAGAGAAGTAATACCTTATAGAAAATATAGTATGTGATCTACTTGCAGTTAAGTAAAGTGATGAGTTGAATGCCTCTGAGACTTGACATTTCAGTTGATGTACCTTCCTTGTACTGATCAAGTCCAGTGGTTGTTGGCATAAGTCTTGGCAGGTCTAGAATCTTCCAAAATGCGCATATTCAAAAGATCCTTGACTTCCTTTTATTGTCATCATTCTTTAGGCTAACTAGTAGACCATAAAAAATTGCAACTTTCCAACAAATTCATCATATCACTAATCTGCATTCACTTAGCAATTATCTTGCACAAGTGACGTTAGTCCACATATAATATAATCATGGTATTACAGCACAGATAGTTGTATTGTGTGTGCCTTGTATCATGAGAGGTAATGATCTGAATACTAAATATGACTCTAGCAAACAGATATTTAAAATAATATGCTAGTCAGAAGTCCTACCATGTCTGTGACTATCATCAAGTCTTGGATAAAAACTCATAGAGAGCTGGTGAAGAAAGAGCATACAAATTCCGTTGGATCTGCAACTGCAAAGTCCTTGAAATGTTGCATGAAGCTTCATCTTCTAGCTCACTGTAATATCCTGAACCCAAGTCTCGTCAATGGTGCTTTAGCTCAATCATGAAGGTCGTTGAGTCCCCTAAGATGTAGAGTCCTGAACTTGAAGATTCCGTTTCCATCATCTTCATAACCTTCTCCTTTGTAATAACTCTAAGCAACCAAATTGGCTTGTCCCTCGTAACATCCAGTTGGAATCTAAATACCCGACAAGTACTAAGTACTAAATTGTCATTAGGTCAGGGTATCAGACTCCGCACAATCTGCTTTCAAACTGATTGAGATCATCTTGCTGTGCAATCACTCAATTTGGATCCTTTTAAGAGCTTCTGAATCTTCCCCAAGTTTCACTTCAGATTGAAACCTAAAGAAACAACATTCTTTGACAATAGCTCTCCCAGTCTTCACTTCACCATTAGGAACATTTAAGAACTAGAACCCGGGAATGATATTGACTTCCAACCCTTTGTCTAAGCAGATACGTTCTTAATATGTCCTGTTCATATTCAATGTGGTGTTGAGTTTGACTAGTGGATCCACCAAATGCTCCCCCTAAGTTGTTGCTGGGATCTCCTTAATAATCCTTATCCTTGCAAAAAGATTCTGCTTGGATCTGAATCATTATTAAACCAATACTATCACCGTTAACAGCTTGGAGCAAAGTGTCGTTCAATGTCCTATCCAGACTTACAATCACCTTCTGTTGATCAATCATAATCACCCTGTAGATTGTAGACTCCATTGAGTAGCCGAGTAAAATATTCCTTGATCTTTGGGGGCAATACTTGCAAAGATACTCACACCAAAATTTCAATACGAAGCATTTTCCTCCAAACACATACCAAGAGTTAGTGTTTGCTTCTGATTGGCCACTGAAAGAATGGTGCCTTTCTGGATTTATCGAAGATCAACCTCCATTTGTGACGACTTGTCCTTCGAACACATACGAACAACACGAAAGAAACTAGAGTAGTCAACGATCATCGCAAAAAGATATCTGAATTTGTTGTAGACATGACATTAACTGATCCGTAGAAATCCATACGTATCATCTGAAGCGGCTCAGTAATGTTGATCATATCTTTGCTTTTGTGCGATACTCCTTCGACTTCCCTATTTTGACATAACTCATATCCTTCATACAATTTGAATTCCAGATGAGGTGGTCCTCTCACCAATTCTCTTCTTACGAATAGAAAGAGCTCCTTGTTTTGACATACAAGTGCGAGAGCTTCAGATGCCATAGCTAACACTTATCTGATGAAGCTTTACTATCGAAACAGCTCACTCCATCTTCGGTTGAAGTTTCATATTAGCTACGAGCAAAATTCACATCCTTCCTGATTTAAAATAAAACATTATTCCATGAACTGACATAATGTCCTTTGTCAGAGAACAGTCTGATACATAGAATTTGTGTGCTTTGACTCTTCCAAGAAAGATATGCTTCCATGATGACATTCCAGGAAAACAGGCATGTCCCGCAAGAGAATCTTTGTTGTCATCTTTCAAAGATTATTGACGGAACTGCTCACACGATCACATTTGCCAACAGGGTACTTTTGGTGAATCATATGATTTCAGCTACTCAGCAAACAGAGTGCACTAAAAATCATATTGAACATATGTAACCTTCAATCACAAATGGAAAGAGTTCTATGGTCCCCACTCATAACTGGGTCCAGATGGATTAGAGAACTTTCTTTAAGAGTACCAACAGAAGCAACCTTAACATGCTAATTCTTATCTAGACATTGCCCTAATGTGATTCTCAAACATGCTTTTCTAAAATCAATGCAAGTACAAAGACATGCATTCATGACATGAAAATAAACAGACATGATGTTGAGTACACATGGCAAACAGTCAAAGATAAGACAAGAGCAAGACAGGCAGTTATGTAATTCAGAAGATTCAGTACTCTCTACTTAAACCACTTAACACAAGTGTAATAGGTAGAAAGCAGAATTACAGATATTCAATAATCTCCTAAAATCATAATGATCATAGACAAATTAATAATCACATTATCAATTCATACTAATCCCACTCTATTGTTATATGGCATTATACTATCTCTCTTACCTAAGTCAGTTTTAGATCTAACATGAAGTTCTAAAAGTTCTACTGACACAAGGTAGACATTCCATCATAGAACAAAATAATATCCTTACAAATAATTCAGATTAGATAAGCAAATCTAAATGTACTAGGGAATCTGAAAGTAAGTGTTTTAACAAAGTTATACATGCTAGGATCATAACCCCTAAAACTAAGAGTTGTGTTCCAAAGGAAAGCTTCTAATCTCACTATTGCAAATAATCAAATCCTAAATATTCATACACATGTTAAGAATCTGCTAAAGACACATGCACACGATTATCATCAAGCCTAGTAACTAGAGAAGTGATCTAGCATACTAGTTCAACATTACCTATTGTGATGCTATCATGCTTGTGCTTGTGTGTTGAACAATTCTTCTCAGACATTTATAACATGCATTGAATATAATGAAATAAGTATTGCAGACTTAGAAAGAATTCATACCTGAGATGTGCGAGTTGAGTCATCTTCAGAGAATGCTAGGATAGCCAGATAACCATAATCATCCTTCTCATCAGCAATTGATCCATCTCACACCTTTCCTAAAATAGCATAAGAACTTGTTGTGATGCTTCTTTCAAAACATCCACTTGAATTTCAGACAAGCCCTATCATCCTTGTTTGTCGAGGCTTCAATATGTATAGCAACCCTTTTTTGCTAAAGATACCAATCAATATTGTGTGTATTGACCAACTCAGTTTTGAAAACAACCTCCTTGAACTGAACCCTGAAGAGTCCCCACTTGAAACCAATGGATTCCATCTGAATCTGACATGACTAAACCTCTCAGACAGTGTTATGCTAATCCTTGAAGTTCTGTCCTCACATTCTTCAAAAGTGTTAACTTTCTTCGACTTGAGCTTCCTCAAATTCAGTAGTTACAAACTCTTCTGTTCAATCCTAAGGTTCTGACATAAATGCACGAAACTGATTTGATACGGTAGTAACTCGATAAATATCCATAAACCTCCACAGTCCTCTGTCTTTGGTTCTGTTAGGTCCCGATACGATTGTAGAAGGGGGGGTTGAATACAATCGTCACAAAATTCGCGCGGAATAAATCTGATTTAGATAAAACAGGATAATCAGATTTTAATTAATTAAATAAACAAGGTTCAAGTAAAAAGTTATTTAAACTTGAAAGTCGTTATTAAATTAATTAAGGTTCAGTTTTAATGTCCACTAAATATTTTAGAATAAATTTGACATAAAGTATTCTAACTTAGCGGATTAAAACAACCAAGTGATCAAAGCACAGAAAACTGTGGATATAACAATAGCAAGTTACAAACAACTTGAAAGTTAACAAGGCAATGAACATTTACAAATGAAGGAGGTGAGGCCATATTTATAGGCAACACCTTGAACTTGTATGACAAAGGGAGGCATGCCAACTCTAGGAAGCTTTATGACAATCTAAACAAGTGCTATGACAAAAGGTATGACAATTAGAAGCATTGTCATGGCACAAGTAAGAAGGTATGACAATCTAAGAGAAGGAATGACAATCAGAATGATAAACCAACGGAAGGTATGACAATCAGAATGACAAACCAAGGGAAGGTATGACAATTACAAGCATTGTCATGCTCTCTTAGAATAGGTATGACATCCGTATGACAAACGGTATGACAATCAGTGGGAAGGTATGACAATTGATACTTGGTGGCTAAGGTAGAGTGGCATGACAAACGGTATGACAAACCAAGGGATTGTCATACCTTGTGACTTCGGTATGACAATGAACAATTGTCATGCCTAAGTCATTCGGTATGACAAACCAAAGGTTTGTTATGCCTCCTGACTATGGCAGGTGACATAGTGCGGTATGACAATCAATTAGATTGTCATACCGTGCTCAAAAACCATATAAAATGTATTTTCTTATATATAATTAATTCAATAATTATCCACTTAATTATATTAATTATATAAATTCATAAATTAAATTAATTCGAGTGTGAATTAATTTAATAAATAAATTACATAACTTATATAATTATTTTGAGGTGTGAATTAATTAAAAGAATAATTATATTGAGCACATCTTCAGCAGCAGGTCTTCTGACTTCCTTTTAGCCTTCTTTCTTTTGCTTTCTTTCTGTAAATTAATTCTAAATCAATTAACTTATTAATAAAATTAATTATTAAATTAATTCAAATTGAATTAATTTAATAACTAAATAAATTAATAGAGATTAATTAATTAACAAAGAATTAATTAAAAAGTTTATATTCCAGAAAGCAAATGTCTTGAACCTTCATCTTGATCATCACTCGGCTTGAACGACCACCTTTCTTGGATGTTAAATATTCAATGTAAATAGCTGACACACAAATGTACTGTCTGGTTCATCTGTGCCTAACTAAATTGAATATTCTCCATCAATTAAACATTTGACCTGTGGTCGGGTCTTCGAATCTGTCTTCTAGTTCAACTTCATTTCAGTACACATACGGAATCTCTGATGAAATAAATACTTGAATCTTCGTACCTTCTGAACTCCTTGAACTGCTACACAATTTACTTGACACTGAGGCTTGATCATATGAAATGAACTTCTTCCAGTGGCTTGTAGCGGATATCTTGGAATTCTTCTGATATTCTGATTCTTGTATCCACTTTACTTTCTAGATCTGATTCCAGCTAAACTATCTACTATCTACTGACATAACTTATCAGAGACTAATCCAGGTTGAGTTACAAGTTGAGTTACAAGTAGAAAGGTTATCAGATACAAGTTGAGTTATCACTGGTTGTACAAATAGGCTTAGACATGTACCTTGCAATAAGGCCTTTCAGGTTCAGTTGATTCTGGATGGATTTAGCATTGATACAATTCACTGTGTAATTGTATATCCCTGAATCACTGAGTTAGATTGAAATCTCTTGAAGATTCGTCCATAAAAACTTCTCTTTTCCTACTACCAGTGGTGCCATTCAAAGTTGACATTCCGAGCCCTGGAAAGATGCTCCATTTCAGATGTAGCAAATTCCCATTTGTGATCTGATAATCAAGTCGGAGTAATTACTCAGATCAAGGCCTGAAGTACCTTCTTCAGAATTCACTGTCAGTAGTGTCCAATCAGTCTTCAATAGAATCTTCTTCGAATCACAATCAGCTTGGTTGAACATAGAAAAACTGCTTCTAATAATCCTTTGATTAATCAATTGGATTGGGTCATCAATGTACTTCCATTACCAGTTCTGAGAATCTGGTATTTGAAAGACTAATCCAGGTTGAGTTACAAGTAGAAAGGTTATCAGATACAAGTTGAGTTATCACTGGTTGTACAAATAGGCTTAGACATGTACCTTGCAATAAGGCCTTTCAATCTCCCCCTATTTGTTTGTTAAACACTAACACACAAATTCAGATGAGGATAACTCAACTAACAACAACTAACAACTTTCTATGACTCAATAAACATTAATACCAACTCAACCATTTAGGAAACAATCCCAATTGATAAGAGAAACATAAAACATTAAAATTTACATAGTAGATGGTTTCTGGTAATACATATAACATTGTACCGATCTCCATTTTTCTTCAGACAGCTACTTCTTCTGAAATGCCTTTCAATCACTTAAGACCTTTCAATCTCTCCAAGGCCTTGCAATCACCTTCCAAGCTCTAACATGTAATTCTCCCTTAATCTTCTCCCTCATAGGTTCCTCCTTAGATGATAGATTAGAACATGAATATTCTCCACCTAAGTGAGGCATAAAACATTCTCCCCTTAAGATCATGGATCATAGAATATTCTCCCCCCAGAGTTCTGTCAATATTTCTCCCCCTTAGTTGAGGAATCCTCAATTGTTATCAATAATGATACCAACTGATTAGATAAGACATTGAATGACAGAATCCATTATGAAGAAGACAGGGCTTCGTAGAAGGTGCATTCAGTAGAAAAGTAACCATAGTAAGCATCCACTTAGATACAACATTATAGATACCAATTTTGAACAATAAGGTTTAAATTTGGTAAACAGTGGGTGTCTCACTAAAACATTCTGCAGGTGTATCACTCGACACACAAAATATCTCTCAGTTTATGGGTAAGGGTGTCACTCACAAGTTCTGTAAGTGTTTCACTCCACACAAATCCTGAGCTTCCATAGATGGTGTGATGTACCTGCAATTAAGATCACCTTAGCCTCCTCATGGAAGGTCATTGGTGGTGCAATGGGAGTTCGTAATTCCCAGTCCTCGTAGACTCGTCGGATAAATCCAAGTCATAGTCCACAAGTTGCCTACTACTTTCAGAGAGTAGTAAATCCTTTAAAGGATCCAGAGTTTGATTCTGGGAGGGTAGACAATAGGCCTTTTAATGGCATGAAACCTATGTTTCCCTCAGATACCTGTTAAGGCACTTGATCCTTAGAAGAATCCTCTACCATAGTAGATTGCCTTTCACCTACAAGGGTGAAAGATCCCTTAGGGGATCCGGAAATGTTCCTTCCGGGAGGGTAGACAAGGACGTTTTAGATGGCAACGTGTCCAAGTTTCCCTCGGATGCCTATGAAGGCACTTGGTTCAATAAAGAACCAACAATTCCAGTGTCTATCCCTGATATGGACGACAAAGTTATTGCAACCGTCAATTACTTGAATATTTACCAACCACAAAAATATTCACAATATTAGTATTCACGACATAGATACCAATAAGAAATACTTTACAAGCATGCAACAAAATTAAAATAGAAATAAAAATAAAAATAGAAATAAAACTATTTACAAGAGCTCATGTCATGTTTAACATTCCAAGTCCACAAACCAATCTTGAGAAAGTGGATTCATCAAGTGGTTTAGTGAAGATGTCAGCAATCTGATTAGCCGATGGTACAAAAAGTAACACCACAGTTCCATTCATGACATGTTCTCTAATAAAATGATACCTGATATTATGTGCTTGGTTCTTGAATGTTGTACAGGATTGTTGAAAATGGCTATCGCACTTGTATTAACACAAAATATAGGAATTTTGTTTAATACAAGTCCATAGTCATTAAGCTGATTCCTAATCCACAAGATCTAAGAACAACATCTACCTGCCGCCATATATTCTGCTTTCGCTGTCGAGGTAGATACTAAGTGTTGTTTCTTGTTGTACCAGAAAACCAACTGTCATCCTAGAAACTGAAAGCTTCCAGAAGTGTTTTTCCTGTCTATCCTGCATCCTGCATAATCAGAATCTGTATAGCCTGTTAGGTCAAAACCAGTGTTCTTAGGGTACCAGATACCTAAATAGGTGTACCTTTAAGATATCTAAAAATCCTTTTAACAACTATAAGATGTGACTCTTTAGGATCACTCTGGAACCTTGCACATAAATATGTTGCAAACATTATATTAGGTCTACTAGCAGTGAGATAGAGTAATGAGCCAATCATACCTCTATAGCTTGAAATATCAACTTTCTTACCAGATTTGTCCTGGTCAAGCTTAGTGGGAGTGGCCATGGGTGTCTTTGCCGGTGAAGAGTCTTCTAGAAGAGCTCTGACATATTTAGATTGGCAAATGAAGATCCCATCATCTTTCGGACTTACTTGAAGACCAAGAAAGAATGACAGTTCACCCATCATACTCATCACGTAGTTACTCTGCATCAACTTAGCAAATCTCTTGCACAAGTTTTCATTAGTAGAACCAAATATAATATCATCAACATATACTTGAACAAATATCATATTATTTTCATGCAATTTGTAAAAGAGAGTTTTGTCTATGACACCTCTAGTGAAACCATTTTCAAGTAAAAATTCAGAGAGAGTGTCATACCAGCTTCGTGGTGACTGCTTGAGTCCATAAAAAGCTTTAAACAAGAAGTATACAAAATCAGCAAACTCTGGATTTTCAAAGCCAGGGGCTATTCAAGATAAACTTCCTCTTCAAGCTTTCCATTCAGAAATGCAGTTTTCACATCCATTTCATAAACTTTGAAGTTGGAGTGTGCAGCAAATGCAAGAAAAATTCTGATGGCCTCAAGACGTGCAACTGGAGCATAGGTTTCATCATAATAAATTCCCTCATCCCGGGAGTAACCTTTAGCAACCAGTATGGCTTTGTTTCGTACAACAATGCCATCACCATCAAGTTTATTATAGTAGACCCATTTAGTTCCAATATAACAGACTTGTTCTTTGGTCTTGGAACCAGGGCCCAGACTTCTTGTCTCTTGAATTGATTAAGTTCTTCTTGCATGAAAAGAACCCAATCCGGATCGGCTAGTGCATCTTCAATTTTCTTCGTTTCTTCCAGAGATAGAAAACCCGAATATAGACATTTATTTTGAGTTGCACTCCTAGTCCGAACACCAACATCTGGATCACCAATAATTAGATTAATGAGATGATCTCTATTTCAGATCCTCTCTCTTGGAAGATTTATTCTTGATGATTTGCCAGAATTATCATTGTGATGTTGACTCTGACTAGTTGATCTACCATCTCCCCCTGAGTTGCTGCCAGGTTGACTAGATGATCCACCACTGGTATTAGTACAGTGTTTCCATTGTTTTCTCCACCATTACCTGGATCATTATCAACATTGTTATTGTCATTACCTGTTGCAGCATCAGGTTATTCATTATCATCATCCGAGTCTGAGTCCGGATAATAATCAAACTTTAGTAACTCAGATGGATCTTCAATTTTGATACTTGGGAGTTTAGTGTCGTCAAAAGTAACATTGACACTTTCCTTGACTTGTAATTGATCAATGATAAACACCTTATATGCTCGAAGAGAATAACCAACAAAAAAATTGCTTTAAGTGCTTTGGGTTCAAACTTGCCATGATGTTCATCTCCAACCTTAAGCACAAAGCATTTAGCTCAAATACATGAAAGTACTTGACCGTTGGTTTCTTTTCGTTCAACCGCTCATAAGGAGTTTTCATGTGTTCCTTGTTGATCAGAGTTCGATTCTGGGTATAACAAGCAGTATTCACAGCTTCAACCCAAAAGTAGATGTGCAACCTTGATTCACTTAGCATAGTTCTTGCAGCTTCAATCAAGGTACGATTCTTCCTTTCTACTACTCCATTCTGTTGTGGATGCTTGGCGCTGAGTATTGTCTTGTTATGCCATTGTCAGAGCAAAATCTATTGAGAGTTTCATTCTTAAACTCGGTTCCATTATTTGAACTTATTTCTCTGACACAAAGTTTATCATTCGAATCCAACTCGATCTCCTTGATAAGATCAATTACTAATTGCGGAGTTTCATCCTTAGAATGTAGGAATAAAACCCATGTGAACTTAGAGAAGTCATCAGCAATCACCATGGCATATCTCTTTCTTGATAAAGACATCACATTAACTGGACCAAATAAATCCATATGTAATAGTTGCAGTGGTTCAGTAATGTTACTGGTGTTTGTGCCTTTGTATGATGCTATATTAGCCTTCCCTTTTCTGACATGCCTCACAAAGTCCTTGTTGAGTGAATTCCAAAGGAGGCAGTCCTCTCACCAAATCCCTCTTGACCAAAGAGTTTACAATTTTAACATTAAGGTGAGACAACTTCTTATGCCATAGCCAATTATCTTCAAGTGAAGCCTTTGAATGGAAACAATTATCTTCATCATTGGTTCCTAAATTGAGATCAGCTACGTATAAGTTGGCTTTTCTTACTCCACAGAGAGCAAGACGGTCATCTTTAGTGTGAGATATCAAATACTTCTCCTTCACAAAGTTTACTTGGAATCCCTTGTCACAGAAGATTGTGCTTGAGTCCTTCAACCAAAGAAACTTTTTCAATGATAACATTTCCAGCAAATAAATTGCCATATCCCGTAGTACGACCTTTGCTGTTATCTCCAAAGGTGACAATCGGGCCAGCTCTCTCAATCACATTTGATAGCAGGGCTCTATCACCGGTCATATATCTAGAAGATCCACTATCGAGGATCCATACAACCTTTTCAACCTTGTTTGGCTCCCTGCACATATCAAACGAATTAAACCTTCTTCGGAACCCAAACTTGGTTGGGCCCGGCATACTTAAAGAATTGACCTTTGTCAGCTTTGACAATAGATCCTGTTCGAATAACATTAGCATCCACCTTGACTGTACTTACTTTCCTACAAACAGCCTTGAACACTTTAGGTTTAGGCTTAGGAACATAAGTATCCTTCTTGATAGGAGAAGGACGAGCAGTCTTGGTTTTTGCAAACTTACTATTCATGTGCTTTCTAGGTGTTGTGTTTTCTTTGTTAGCATGCATACTTTTGAAATAAGCAGACATTACATTAAACGCACACAACATGCAATTATCAACACCACAAGGTTTATGGCACATATCAACTAAAGGAATAGTAGGCATGTTATTCAGAACAACAGGGGGTTTAACAGTTTCTACATTAACATTTTCAGAAGTTCTAGTGTTATTAGTAGAAGAGCATGTATTGTTATCATTCCTGCATCTAACAAACTTATTAGGCTTGTTAAAATTATTCTTTAAGCCATTGGCACCTATGCCAGCTTTGGGCGAACTAAATGTGCCCTCAACTTGCATTGGCTCTACAGATGCCAAAATCTCCCTCTCATTCTCAATATCCTCTAAATTCATTTCATATTGAATAATCACGGGCATATCAAGTAATGGTTCTGCGACAGGGGTTTTGAATAAAGGTTTGGGAGCATCCTTTAAAACATGTGGGATACCCCTGTCTTCAGCACTCTTAACAAAAGGAGTTATATTACTAGCCTTACCTACCGACTTGTTGTAATCGAAACATATACCAACTTTCCTTTTAATCACTTGTTGGTCCACTAGGTTCTTAACAATATTAGTCGACTCCTTATAAGCAAGGCACCTAACGTTCTCTTCAGCTAGTTGCTCATTCAGTTTGTTCTCCCTATACTCTAACACTTTGACTTTGTTAGACTGAGTCAACAAGTCACTAGTTAATTGTTCAATTTTAGGGGTGAGAACAAGTTTTTCTTTTAACTTTAACTCATGAACTTCTTGCTTTAAAGCTTTGTGTTCAAGAGTCAGAGCTTTGAGCTTATTACGAGCATCATCACGTTCAAGTCCTAATTGCATAAATAGTTTAGGGCAGGTAGGATCTACCGGAAATCTGCCAGTGCGATGTGGAGGTGTAGAAGGTTCCATGAATGCCATTAGAGCAACACTCCCCCGCTCTTCCTCCTCATCACTGTCTGTGTCATCCCAGCTTTTCCCTTTTGCCACATAGGACTTCCCTTGGTTGCTTTGGCTTTGATGCTTCTTTAGCAGAGCCTCATACTTCTGCTTTAGCTCGTCATAAGATTCCTTCTTCTTTGCCAACTGATTGGGCTTCTTGCACTCCGATGCAAAGTGACCAGGCTCATCACAGTTGAAGCATTTAAAATTGCTTCGATCAACCATCCCAGTCTTGTAAGCCCCTTTTGAAGTGGACGAAGATCCCCCTTTCCGGAATTTATTACCAGAAGATTTAAATTTGTATGAGGGATTCCTCCTGAATCTCATGTTGCCAAACTTCCTGGCAAACATAGCAAGAGATTCGTCCTCAAGCTGATCTAACTCTTCCATAAAGTAGAATTCATCATCACCCATACTTGTTGACGTATGTCTAATTTCAGGAACCACATACTCTTGGGTGCATTTAGAAGGTACAACAATCTTCCGCTCTTTCACAACAGGTGATTCTATTACGAGGGCAGTAGAATTGCTGACAGATGTAGACGCGTTGATCGTCTTTCCCCATCCATATCTCTGTTTCATCTGGACCTGTTCTAAACCATAGGTTTTCAGAACGCCATAGAGCTTTTCCAGTGAGATCTCTGACAAATCTCTGCTTTCTCTGATGGCAGTTATCCTATGCTCCAGATGCTCAGGAAGCGTCAGCAAAAACTTTAGGTTCACCTCTTTGTTGTCGTAGTATTTCCCGTTCAGATTCAGATTGTTTATCAAATTGTTTAATCTGATGAATACTTCAGAAATCCCTTCTCCGGGATTAGAACCAAATTGCTCGTATTGAGCCACAAGAATTTCCTTTTTGTTTTCCCGGACTTCCTCAGATCCCTCATTGATTATTTGCAAAGTATCCCATATCTGCTTTGCACTTGTACAATTAACAACATTATTGTACATGACACGATCCAAAGAATCAATCAGAATGAGCTGTAGATTCATGTCCAGTTGAATCAGCTCATTATCCTCATCAGAAAACTCAGACGGAGTTTTTAGATAGGTTCTGTGAGGAATCGTAACTCCATCTTCAATATGTTCCAAGATAATATTCATTTGGGGCGAAAGACCCTTCGTCAAAATATTTATGTATTTTTTATTCGCCGCCCGAAGGAACAAAAGCATGTGTCTCGTCCAGAGTCCAAAATTAGCCTTGTCAAAAGGTGGAATTTTAATGCTGCTAATTTTTGTCGTAGACATGGTAGAAGATTGGGTGTTTAAGTGTTTGGGAAAAGATTTGGATTTTGAAAGAAAAATAATTTTCAATCAAAAATAATTTTTGGAATAAAATTATCTCGAATTAAAAATTATTTGAAAAAAGTTTTGGAAGAAAAATAATTTTTGATCAGAAATAATTTTTGGAAATAAATTATTTCGAACTAAAAATTATTTGGAAAAGGATTTGAAGGATAAATAATTTTTGATCAAAAATAATTTTTGGAATAAAATTATTTCGAATTAAAAATTATTTGGAAAAATATTTGAAAGAAAAATAATTTTCGATCAGAAATAATTTTTGGAATAAAATTATTTCGAATAAAAAATTATTTGCGAAAAGATTTGAAATAAAAATAATTTTCGATCAGAAATAATTTTTGGAATAAAATTATTTCGAATAAAAAATTATTTGGGAAAAGATTGGATTTTTGAGGGAAAAATAATTTTCGGTCAGAAATAATTTTTTAAATAAAATTATTTCGAATAAAAAATTATTTGGAATTTTTAGAATGTTTCAGAGTGAGAATAGGATCTGATAAGGTAGATTATATCAACCTCGCTCTGATACCAATTGTTAGGTCCCGATACGATTGTAGAAGGGGGGGTTGAATACAATCGTCACAAAATTCGCGCGGAATAAATCTGATTTAGATAAAACAGGATAATCAGATTTTAATTAATTAAATAAACAAGGTTCAAGTAAAAAGTTATTTAAACTTGAAAGTCGTTATTAAATTAATTAAGGTTCAGTTTTAATGTCCACTAAATATTTTAGAATAAATTTGACATAAAGTATTCTAACTTAGCGGATTAAAACAACCAAGTGATCAAAGCACAGAAAACTGTGGATATAACAATAGCAAGTTACAAACAACTTGAAAGTTAACAAGGCAATGAACATTTACAAATGAAGGAGGTGAGGCCATATTTATAGGCAACACCTTGAACTTGTATGACAAAGGGAGGCATGCCAACTCTAGGAAGCTTTATGACAATCTAAACAAGTGCTATGACAAAAGGTATGACAATTAGAAGCATTGTCATGGCACAAGTAAGAAGGTATGACAATCTAAGAGAAGGAATGACAATCAGAATGACAAACCAAGGGAAGGTATGACAATCAGAATGACAAACCAAGGGAAGGTATGACAATTACAAGCATTGTCATGCTCTCTTAGAATAGGTATGACATCCGTATGACAAACGGTATGACAATCAGTGGGAAGGTATGACAATTGATACTTGGTGGCTAAGGTAGAGTGGCATGACAAACGGTATGACAAACCAAGGGATTGTCATACCTTGTGACTTCGGTATGACAATGAACAATTGTCATGCCTAAGTCATTCGGTATGACAAACCAAAGGTTTGTTATGCCTCCTGACTATGGCAGGTGACATATTGCGGTATGACAATCAATTAGATTGTCATACCGTGCTCAAAAACCATATAAAATGTATTTTTTATATATAATTAATTCAATAATTATCCACTTAATTATATTAATTATATAAATTCATAAATTAAATTAATTCGAGTGTGAATTAATTTAATAAATAAATTACATAACTTATATAATTATTTTGAGATGTGAATTAATTAAAAGAATAATTATATTGAGCACATCTTCAGCAGCAGGTCTTCTGACTTCCTTTTAGCCTTCTTTCTTTTGCTTTCTTTCTGTAAATTAATTCTAAATCAATTAACTTATTAATAAAATTAATTATTAAATTAATTCAAATTGAATTAATTTAATAACTAAATAAATTAATAGAGATTAATTAATTAACAAAGAATTAATTAAAAAGTTTATATTCCAGAAAGCAAATGTCTTGAACCTTCATCTTGATCATCACTAGGCTTGAACGACCACCTTTCTTGGATGTTAAATATTCAATGTAAATAGCTGACACACAAATGTACTGTCTGGTTCATCTGTGCCTAACTAAATTGAATATTCTCCATCAATTAAACATTTGACCTGTGGTCGGGTCTTCGAATCTGTCTTCTAGTTCAACTTCATTTCAGTACACATACGGAATCTCTGATGAAATAAATACTTGAATCTTCGTACCTTCTGAACTCCTTGAACTGCTACACAATTTACTTGACACTGAGGCTTGATCATATGAAATGAACTTCTTCCAGTGGCTTGTAGCGGATATCTTGGAATTCTTCTGATATTCTGATTCTTGTATCCACTTTACTTTCTAGATCTGATTCCAGCTAAACTATCTACTATCTACTGACATAACTTATCAGAGACTAATCCAGGTTGAGTTACAAGTTGAGTTACAAGTAGAAAGGTTATCAGATACAAGTTGAGTTATCACTGGTTGTACAAATAGGCTTAGACATGTACCTTGCAATAAGGCCTTTCAGGTTCAGTTGATTCTGGATGGATTTAGCATTGATACAATTCACTGTGTAATTGTATATCCCTGAATCACTGAGTTAGATTGAAATCTCTTGAAGATTCGTCCATAAAAACTTCTCTTTTCCTACTACCAGTGGTGCCATTCAAAGTTGACATTCCGAGCCCTGGAAAGATGCTCCATTTCAGATGTAGCAAATTCCCATTTGTGATCTGATAATCAAGTCGGAGTAATTACTCAGATCAAGGCCTGAAGTACCTTCTTCAGAATTCACTGTCAGTAGTGTCCAATCAGTCTTCAATAGAATCTTCTTCGAATCACAATCAGCTTGGTTGAACATAGAAAAACTGCTTCTAATAATCCTTTGATTAATCAATTGGATTGGGTCATCAATGTACTTCCATTACCAGTTCTGAGAATCTGGTATTTGAAAGACCGGTGTTTGTCTTGTAATATGCCAGCCTCATCTGTCTCAACTAAATGTCAATCTGATTTGTCTTGGAGTAGAATAATTAAAAAGGTTACGGGACACTTGATTATTTAAACTAAGTTTAAGTTATAAAGAAAATAAATTTAAAAATAAGTTTTAGAAGATGAAGGAAAATAAAGTATAAAATAAACTTAGTTAAATCTATAAAGTAAATTTTTTTATATTTAAAAAATAAATTCAAATAAATTCATAATAAACTGAATAAGTTTAGAACAAATTTATTTCAAATTCATTTAGTAAATATATTAAAATTTATTTGATAAATTTAATTTCTGAAAATATTCAAGTGTCTCGTCTCCAATTAAATCATAGCTTCCAGAACAAACTAAATTGAACTCTTGAACTTGAACTTATATCCATAATCAGTTAAATCCTCTTAAATTTATATTTTATATTTTAACTTAAATTTAAATCATAAACTATAAAAATTTAAATAATAAATTTATAAAATTTATGATAAACTTAATAAAGTCTAAGAGTAAACTTTACAAGTCTAAAATAAATTTGAACAAATTTATTAAATGAATTTGATAAGGTTTATAAAATAAATTTAATTAATTCATAATAAACTCAATTAATAAGTTTAAAATAAATTAAATCAAATTTATAAAATAAACTTATTAAAATTTAAAATAAAAATTTATAAGTCCTGGTCCAAAGTTCAGTATCTGACGGATAATCCTTGCTTAGGCCTACGGACAAATTCAGCAACACAAACCGGAAGAACATTTCCCCTAATCAAATATCAAAAGCTAGGTTCTTGATTTTCCGTACGATAAGGATCCTGATTTGTATATCAATCAACCTCGCTCTGATACCAATTGTTAGGTCCAAAGTATCGTAGAAGGGGGGGGTTGAATACGATACTCACTACAATTTAAAATTCTTTCGAATCTTGCGGATAAAGAAATTGCAGTCCTGTAATGGGTTTCGTGTTCCGGATATATATCGGGTCGGTTTCTGAGGATATGAAAATATTAAATCAACACACAATATTTTCCAAGGTATATCTGTATATTGATAAATACCTCGAAGGGTGCTACAAATCCAAACCCGAAGGTTGGCTACAATGACCACTCCTTTAAATATTACAAGCCCTATCCACTACAAATATTTATGGTAGAAAACTAGGCTAGGGTGTGTATATATTTGAGAGAGTTTGTGCATAGCACTTGGCCATCCATCCCGAAGGATGTTGTGAATTGTGAGAACCAGAATCACATATTTATAGGCTTTCATAAACTAACCATGGTTAACGAGTTCGTCTTGGACGACTTGAGTTCGTCCTGGACGAATTTAATTTAACTGTAGTTAAATTGATTTGTCTAGAAATAAAACTAACTCCAAAGTTGCGCCACAGAATCATTGGAAGTCAAACATGGCGCCAGTCAAATGTTGCGCTTGGTGAAGGGGAAGTCAAACATGGCGCCTTGACTCACGGTCAAAGGTTGCGCCTCCTTGGTGTATCACAGGGGAGTTTACTTAGACATAAAATCTAAGTCAAGAGAAGTAGAAAGTCAACAGTTGCGCTTCGGTTTGGTCAAACCTTGCGCTCCATGAAGTTGCGCTTCCACAGGCTTCACTGTATGTTTAACTTAGAGAATTTCAAGTTAGAGCAAGGTGCACCACTGAGTGAATGGCTTGGAGTCGCAAACTTTGACTTGGTCAAAGTTTGCTCTCCAAGTGAAGTTGTGCTTCCCTGGTGTTGTATGTATGTGACTTAGAAATTATTCTAAGTCCAATCCAAACTTGCTCCACAGTGAAAGTTGCTCCCTTGTTCTCTCTCATCACTTAAGGACGAACTTTGACTTTGGTCAAAGTTTGCTCGTCAAGAGTGCTATGTCTTCACTGTGATATACTTAGAGAATTTTCTAAGTGAGGAAAAGCTTTTGACTTCCGGTCAAATGTTGTTCCTCACATAGCTTCCACTATAGTGTCTTTTGACTTAGTCAAAAGTTGCTCCACCATTGTAAAAGCTTTCCTTGTTATCACTCCTTTGACTGAGATTGACTTGAGTTTGCTCCTCTCCCTACTTAGCCAAATTAGTTCAAATCTTGAGTTGGCACAAATCATATATTATATATATTATATTATATTCATATTATTATATAATATATATATAAATAAAGATATACATATAAAAATATATAAATAATATTTATATAAACATATAGTAATATATATATACATACAGTAATATATATATACATATATTTAAATATATTCTCATATATTTAAATATGTATAATATACATATAATTATATGTAAATATAAATATAAATATATATATAGAGATATATATAATTACCTATAGATATAAATATACATATATTTATGTACATAATATAATATATATATATATATACACTTAAATATATAAATGTTTATGTAAAATATAAATACATATACTATATACATATATATTTATTTTAATATATATACATATAAATATACATATACATATACATATGTTTAAAAACATATATACATATATATTATATATATTATATTTAATTAAGTATACATATATACATATATAATTATATTTGTACATATACAAATATATAAGTGCACATATATAAAATGTCACTTCCTGATATGGCTTTTCATGGGAGCTTTGACATATGGCATTTGAGCAGTAAGCTTTGGCATAACTGGCATTTGGCTTGGCTTGGCTTGGTTGTGGAACAAATGACTTGATATGACTCGATCAATTCTTCGATCGATAAATACTTTGCAAAGCTCCGTACGTGCTGACGCTTAGTGCACTGGTCTGGTTCACAAGCGACTAACACTGAAGTTAAACATTGTACCGTCTTTGTCAGCAAACATTGATCAGTCGGTTTCGGGTTAGTTCATGCTTCAGTTTGTTGATTATAAATAACCAACCAAGATATATAGAAATATCTTGCTTCAGGGTTGCACTGAAATCTTTCGAGTACTTGGACAACATCTTCATTGCTTCCACAATCTTGAATACTTCAATCTTTATTCTTCACTGAGGCATGAACATATTAATGAACTTCTTCTAGTGAACTTATTCTTTCAAGACTGTAGATGGCTTCTTCAACCTTTGTCTTCGTATCTTCCGATTCTGGTGCAGGCGTAGTGTTATTTACTTGTCCTGTTCTATTGTTGAGTTATCATCCCCGAGTAACAGATAGGTTTGTCTTTATATTTAGACTTACAAATGATATATATTGTTAGAGAAAATTATATATATAAAAAACTTAATTTTATAGAAATATTGCAAACTTCAACGATTATTACAACGTTATTTAATTTTAAAACACAATTACAAACTTCAAAATTTTTTTATTCATTTATTGTATTAAAGAAAACCAACAAATCAATAACTAACACTTAGGTTTCTTGCTAAAAAAAACGCTTAGGTTTCTTAAACATATACTAACTTGTACCAACTATATTTTGGAGAATCTTAATTAACAAAAATATATTTTTGATTTCAAATTACTATTTGTATTACTTTTAAATAAATAAATCATATTAAAATAATTAAATATCATGCACTAACAGAAAAAAGCATTAAATATTCTTAAAGATGTGAAATATTCACTTACAGATGATGTAAACTTGGAGCATCTTCTTCTTAATTGCTTGAGATTTAGATCCATAAACAACTCATGGGCACTACGATGCAT
This sequence comes from Daucus carota subsp. sativus, assembly GCF_001625215.2. Lineage (NCBI taxonomy): Eukaryota > Viridiplantae > Streptophyta > Magnoliopsida > Apiales > Apiaceae > Daucus > Daucus carota. The sequence continues at coordinate 5,221,736 of NC_030382.2, read as the reverse complement.
ACTTGTGTAACCAAAACCTCAAAACAAAATCTTACTTATTAGCATCATAATAAGAATTGTTAAAAAGGTATTCAATTCCACAAAAAATATATTAATTTATATCCCAAATAGTAGAAAGATGAGATTGAATTATGTCTATAGAGATTATATAAACAAATATATGAGATCTGTACCATGTACATGAAATACTCACAAGTAATGAGAAATCATATCACTAGAGAACATCTTATTAAAAAATTTGTGACTAAAATTGTAATTTGTAATCAAAGAGGTGATGAAAAAATATACCGATGATATTATACACTCTAATGAATATAGGATGAGAGAAATAGACTTATAAAATACAGGGGTGGGTGTGCCGCTAACTCTGCGGCTAACTCTCAAACAACTAGGATTTATATAAGAAACTAGGGTTATGGAGGCTTAGTGGGTAGCCCAAAATTATATATAAGTATTAATGTTATGGTCCAAAACAAAAACAGGCCTTAATGGGTTGCCCAAGCTCAACCCAAGCTCTTAAAATTGTGCATGGGCTTACTCTATACCATTTCATTTCATGTATCATACTCACAGCTTTTCAGATTTATTAAGTGATTTATATTAGATATAACATTTTGGTTTTTTTGAATATTTATATTATCCGGTTATAATAGAAAGTATTTAAAATATAATCATCACGATATTAGCTTTATGATGATACTATATATTTTACAAAAGTCCATCTAAATAAAAAATAACACTCTAAACCTTTCATTATGTGATGTTACGGTGAAATACAAATATTTGTCAATTTAATATTATATATTAAATAAGATTAGACTCGATCAAATTTTTTTTAAAATTTTCACTTCAGTATCAATTTTAGTCAACCTTTAAACTCATAGTAAGCAAGCAAACCAAAGAATTATTTCAAAGTTATTCATAGAGGATGAAGGAGATAAGGGAGATAAATCTGATTGAATAACATAAAAATCCCATATATGAATATTATTCAATAATATGAATATAAATAAATGAAATAATATAATAATAACATGTTTTATTGTCTTAATCAAGAGTGCCAATGCAGAGCTCAATCTATACATATATAAAATAAAACATCTATTGTGATATACATAAGTAAATTATGTTTCATAATTACAAAAAATCGCACTAGTTCATACAAAATACACAAACTTATGGTAATGAACTAACTTATTTTATGTAATAGTTCATCGGCTACAAACCATGTTAATTATCCACAACTATATCCAAAAATACCTTCAATATATATACAAACAAAAGTTCGTGTGTTACAACACTTTTTAAAGAGAGAGTCACTAATGATAATGATAGAGATAGTACTGAGATACACATTATATATATAAAGGCGTCGATTGCTTTATAGCCACCTTCTTCATCATTCAGTCATTTTTCAGTGGGATGACAACCATGATATCTAGAATTACCGATGACTTATCTTAGTAACCTTGACTTTAATTTAAGAATCAACCAAAAATGTATTTTGGGCAAAAAAAGACAAATCATTTCACCACGTAAAGTTTAACCCTCACTGTGATACAAATATCTATGCCATAACCTCTATAATTAGACAATCTAGACTTACAAATTCTATCTCCACCTTTAAACATTTAGATACTAGAGGAGTAAGAAATATGTTGTCCAAAATTCATTATAATCGGACATATGGAACTCCTAGAAAGTCAAAAATAAGAAAATTGACTTAACCACAAAAAATAGCCTTAAAAATTCTCACTTAAGCATCAAAATGTAGCCCAACCTTTAAACTTACACTAAACAAGCAAATGACAGACGTTTTGGTGAAGTTATTCCTACACTACAAGAAAAGCAACCATTTTCGACCAGGAAAGTACCGGTCGAATTTAAGCTAGTCGAAAATAATTTCCGGTCGAATATATTTAAATTCGACCGCTATTTTCGACCGTCCTTTTCAGCCCAAAATTTGTTTTCAATGAAAATTTGAACTTCCCGCTCAAGTTTTTTAAAAAAAAACGGAAAAATGGGTTTCCCGTCATATATAATATTTTCGACCGATAACGGTCGAAGTTATTAAACCTTTGAATTTGAATTTTGGTCGAAATAAACATACAGTTTTCTGAGGCTGTCGAATTTATTAAACCATAAAAAAATTGGTAGTCGAAATTAACAGGCCATTAGCTAGAGGATGATGGAGATAATGAGATAATCTGATTGAATAAGATAAAAATTTCATATAAGTATATTATTAAACAATATGAAAATAAATAAATAAATGAAATAATAGATATATATCTTATTGCCTTAATCCACAGTGTCAATTAGATAACTTCAAAATTAGACAGTGACGTTTTGTGCAGCCAATTCATCATGCATTGTTAGGTCCCGAAGTATCGTACAAGAGGGTTGAATACGACACTCACTAAAATTTTAAATTCTTTCGAATCTTGCGGATAAATAAATTACAGTCCTGCTCGTAATGGGTTTTGTGTTCGGGATATTTATCGTTACGGTTCCTGAGAATATATTAAATAATAAACCGACACACAATATTTTTCAAGATATATCTTTATTGGTAAAACATCTAAGGGTGCTATAAATCCAAACCCATTGGTTGGCTACAATGTCTACTACTTGCGCTTACAAACCCTAACTTCTAAAAACATTTTTATTACAACGGTTTTACTACTACTTACACTTACAAACCCTAGCTTCTAAAAACATTTTTATTACAACAATTTTTCTAGAGTGTGCCCATGGGTAATATTGGTAGACTCGGCAATTTTTCCTTCGATACGAAAACGACACAGAAATTTAGTGTTTGTGTTTGCATTATGAGTACATGATACGGAAAGTACACGGAACACGAAGTACACAACTTAGATGTCGTGTTGGTTTTGTGTTTATCCTTTGGGTACACGACACGACACGATGTACACGAAATAAATATAATTTTACAATTAAATATTAATATTTAATTATAAATATGTATATCTATAATAAATATATGTATATTTTCTTTTAAAATAATGCATAGCTTATAATATTGTAAGCATAAATGGTTTATATATATATATATATATATATATATATATATATATAGGGGCAGATTGAAAGGATATCTTCGAAATAAATTTATTTATATATGTTTTGGTATTTGTGATAAACATTAAATTTAAATTCACTTAGTAATCCTCCCAAATAGGTCATTGATTTAATTGATTAATCAAAAGTTAAGAGTTATTTTTGGCAAGTCATTTCAAAATACCTTTTATTCCTTCGTACTAAAAATACATTTATTTTTGAAGGAATATTTCGGTTACGCAATAAACGTGTTGAGGAATCGTAAAATATGATTTCCTTACTCTTCCTATTGCAACATTAAAATACATGAAGTTCGAAAAAGGATTATCCTTATGTGATATTCTTTAGTCCATTCATGTGACATTAAAAACAAAATTTCCATTTAAAGTAATTTATTCCATATTTAAATGTTTTATTATCTCTTGGAATAAATTATTTTAAATCCTTTAAAATTATAAATCCTTTAATACTCAATGATTTAATTTTTCCCTTGAAGGATTTATCTACTCCATATTAATATTGGTCTTTGGAATATCAATTTTAAATATACCTTTGGAATATTTTCTCTCGGTCTCTCAAATTCTTTATATTTCGGAGGAAAATATTTACAATACTTAGAAAGGTTTCTCAATGTATCAAAATCATGATTTATTATGAGCACAATATATCTAAGTATTTTGGTATCAAAACATTCGTAAACAGTTCTTCTCGGATATTTTTTAAACAAATTGTTTCGGTTTTTCATAAACTTGTTTAGATCTTAGAAAATCGGTTTAAATACTCTAAATATATTTATGGGAATATATTTTAAGTATTTATTCAAATTTTAAGTTTGGCCAAAATCCCTCTTCGGATATTTCAAAAGAATTGTCGTATTTTATTCGAAACCCGAAAGGCTGATTTAATCGTTTTAAATCCAAATAAAATAATTCCACTTGCCAAATTGACTCGACACTTGAGATTATCCAGTTATATATTATTCTTAATGCATGGTAAAAGTTTCGGAATTTTTCGAGAATTTTGATTTTTCAGCGTTTTCTCGCTAACTATCCGAACTTCGACTGAACGTTTGACCAAGCTAGGGTTGACCAAAAATCACCAAAATTTCTAGAGTGCAATTTTCCAATATTCTAAGATTTATCATAATTTTTTTGGAATTTATTTCGCACGTTCATAAAATCGCATTATTTAAGTGTAACGAATATTTTATCGTTATCTCGATTTACGTGCAACTTCTAGAGATTTTTAATTGCTGAGAATTCAGTTGAAAGATACATTTTGCTTTTTTAATTGAGTACATGGGATAATGGAAGTACTTGGAAGCCAAGGTTTGCTTTTGATGTCATGGATGACTTCATCTTTATTATGTCATGCATGACATGATCCCCCAAAATTTGCCTATAAATACAAGCCTCCCCCCACCCATTTTTCCTAAGCTAAGAGCCAAATATATGCTGAGATTTTGAAGTAAAAACATTCTCCCAAAGTTTATTCAAGTACCAACCATATTTACTTCATCTTCAAAACCTTCGATTCTTCATATACTTCGTTATATACACAAGGTTTTAAACACCGAGGCTTCGTACCACCCAACCTTGCCACATCTCGCTTAGCTCATTTATATACCACTCTTTTCGTCCTCTCAAAGGGCTATCCAAAGTTCGTGTGCAAATCCAAAATCCGGCCGAACCTCCGACGAATTTTTCCGCCGAACTTTTTGTAAGTGGTTATTTTAGCTTCATTTTTATTCGTGTCTTAACCGACCATTTTTGAGAAAGGGCTTTTGCATAAAGATATTCTCTTCATCTTTAAAGCTCTCTTTGTTTACAAAACACACGAGTTAGCCACTCGTTATATATTTGTGCGTGTGTTTTGTCGCAGAACCTAACTCGTATTCTTTGAGATTTCCTCACCAAATTTGGAGGGATCTTTGCCTTGGCACGGAAAGCCGGATATAAGGCCTAAGGTGATAAGTTAGTTATTGTTGTGCTTAGCTGTTATATCCCTACGCTCAACATACTCTTTTTATTTTGGTGAGACACCCATTTTTCAGCCTTATGTTTGGTGGGGATATCATTAAGATAAGTTATGTGGTTTACGTGTTTTGTCCCCGATCCCGTGTGTGTGAGTGTGATTATCGACTGCGTCATATATCTATAAATCACTCAACACTAATTAATCATAACCCCCGTAGAGTGCCCGTACGCGGTGTGCTCAGGTTATTAAAATCAATCCTAATTAAATTCAACTATTTATATTTTTCACGCGACATAAATTGTTGGACTCATCACCATTAGTGCTGTTATAATCAACAAACATTTATAATTGATTGTGATTAGTGGATTGATATTGCTGACCAAAAACCTTACTAAACCAAAGGACATTTTCGTAGATATTGTATTCTAACATTTGCAGTGAGGTGAAGTGAAGTGAGGTGATCTTCGTTCTAAGACCTAAGTCCTTGACGTATTAACGGGGATTTAATAGTCATTGCACCGTGAAGAATAGGAAAGACCCAAGATCTAATATCTAAGACCCGAGACCTGTAAAGGGTTTAGAAGTACAAAGACTACACAAGGTTCTACATCGTCTTTGAGGAAGTAACAGGGAGTTACGTTCCGAGACAAGCATTGTAGGTATTTTACATTTATAGTGAGGAGGTAACAGGGAGTTACGCTCCAAGATATATATTTGTAAAGGCTTCTCCGCCTACTATAAAGGAGTATCTTTACAGTAGAGAAAATCTCGAGTCCGAGGAGGAGCTCGGGGACTGGACTAGGGGTGAGTGGACTCCTAAGGTTGAGTTAGCCACCGCGAACCAGGATAAAATCCCTCTTGTGGTATTTTTCTTTCTTTGCTTTTTGCTTCTGCATTTACAACTGCCATTACTCTAGATACAAGCTTTTAAAAAGGGGATAAACTTCTTAAAACACCATAAATATTTTAAATTGGTGATTAAGCTATTCAACCCCCCTTCTAGCTTAATTATCCTTACATCAGGACCTAACAATATTAATGAACTTCTTTCAGTGGTGTGCAGCAGCATCCTGGAATTCTTCTGACATATAATTCCCATAAGTCATTTGACGTTCTTCGTACGGATTCCGATAACTTGCTATTTACTGAGCTTTCTTAACTAAGGTGAGTGGTACCTCTTTAAATACAAATAGGCTGAACATATGCCTTTCAGATTATCTAGAAGCTAAGTACTAGAATAGGACTTAGATTATTATGTAATCAGGAATAGTTTATCTAGTTAGTCAGTCGAGTTATGCTTGTAATCATCTCAGTTTATTAATGGAATAAATTATATTTTTGATGATTGTTGTGTAAACTGCTTGGGTAATTTGCTTGATTTTTGTTATGGAAACGGTTCGTATTCTTTAGTGAAAATTTTATTGAACAGGTTAACATATTTATTGAACTCGCTTTAATTTGAAACTACTATAATGAGTTTTAAGTTATGATGAATAGCGAAGTACAACTCAAGAATCACACTTTTCAAGACAAATCTATGTGATTTCCGAGAAAAGAAAACAGTGAATCTAGAGACAAAACTGATTATCAGTAAACGAAAGGTCAAATCTTCAATCAAATCTTATATTATGGCTCGTTAATGAAACTTTACTTTGTATTGTTGTGATCAGTTTTTGAGATTATTCAGTTTTCATCGAACATCGTAGTTAGTTTGTGATTCAAACACAAGTTCAAATTTTATCTGACAAAGGAGCTATGAAAATATTTATTCATCAAAAATTTATGATCAAATTATATAAATCCACTTTCGATACTATGAATGTATTTCTAACCTCAGTATCATCAGAAAAATTTCCAAACACATATCCATCTCTGTCTTATCTCAAAATAATGAATTTTACTATGTGAGATGAGAGTTATGAGAGATTTGCGAGACAATTTGGACAAGTGAGCTTAAAAAGCTGTATACAAATGGAATACTGATGATTTACTGACAAGAAGATCGGTTACTGAAGAAATACTGATGAAAGATATCAGATACTGATGAACATTGTCAGATCCTGACGTAAATCCTGATGAATTTACTGATACTGATAATTTTATAGTTCTGAGTTACTTAATCAACCGATGTCCAGTGGAGCTTTAAAGGACAAATGATGATCAACCTTTGAAGAAGTTGAAGCATTGAAACTAAATTAATAAGTGTTGTGAACACCGTGAAGACTATTCATACATATTGCAGTTGAGGAAATCTCAAAAAATCCTTTACTTCAAAGTAGTAAAGCAGATTGACTTATACCTCAGATCCCACAAGTACCTACAACTCAATGTGATGTAGCAGATCAAGCTGAAACTGGAGAAGCACACAAGAACCTGTTTCTCAAAGTGAAACAGAAGCTGATTATCAAACTCCAGAGGCACACAAGAAACTGATTCTCAAAGTGAGTCAGAAGACAGAACATGTATGAACAAGACAACGAAAGTTGATGAATAAGATTCAGAGACTGATAATATTATAATCTTCTGGAATTATTACGTTGAAGGTACATTGTTAAACTCTCACTATGATTATAAATAGATCTTTGTTATCAAAGAAACTCCTATTTATATGACTGAACACACACATTCTTATCCACCTCTTATTTCTTTGATTTTGCTGAGAGACTGAGCCTTTTCATGTGTGTTGTGTAAAAATCATTTAGTGAAAAGATTCAAGAGTGAAGCAGTCTCCGCAAAAGGTGAGGTAGTTGTGTGATTGTGAGAATTGCTTTTGAGAGTTAGATATTACTCTTTACACTAATACTAGGTATGACTGTGAGAAGTGATGAGATCACTTGAAAAGAATAGAGAGATTTAGGATTTTAACAAATTTTGCATATACAGATTCTTATTCTTACTGATAGGTTGAACACTCTCTTGTTATTGATTGCCAAAAAGGGGGAGAAGTTTGACAAAATTATCTGAAGCTAAATCCAAAGAATCTTGGTGAAACACTGGAAAGGGATATCTATATCTTGTTATTATCTGATCTCAGAGCCAAGCCAAATTCAAGTGGCACTACTAGAAATAGTGTCTACGACATCGGTGCTTAGAAATCGGTTGGTCAGACGACCGATGTGTATACTGTTTAAGACATTAGTTTTTTTTAAAACGATGTCATCGTGAAATTTAGACATCGCTAGAGAAAATAACTGATATCATAGTTATTTTTAAAATATAAGAATAGTCAATTAGACATCGGTTGATAAAATAACCGTTGTAGAATTTTCTTAGACATTGATTAAATTTTTAACCGTTGTTAAATAATATTTTAAAAAAAAAACGAAAAAAAGCCAGCTACTACCGTGCCCCATTTTAATTCTCACACTTAACAAAAATAATTCCCCGCCCCTCTTTTCCATCCCGACACTCAAACAAAATATCCCTTCCCTCCGGACACATTCATTCTCCATCCTCCCCCGACAAATTCATACTCCCTCCTCTCTCCCTACGTACGCATTCAATCTCGCTCCTCCCTCCGCCGCCTCGTCGCCGCCTCCGCATCTCCGGTCTCTCACACCTTCGACTCTGCAAATTAGGGTTCCAATTGAGCCCCAAATTAGATGAAGCACCAAATTGGGGCTTGGAGAACCCACTTTTCTCGACCTGAAGCACCAATTTCTTGGTTTATTTCTCTCTAATTGGGTTTATTTATTTTGGGTTTTGTTTTCACTAATTTTGGGGTTTTTTGTTTGAACAGATCTGGAGACAAGAAGCAGAGAGCGTACACAAATGGTAAGCATAACAAGAACTCTATGTTGCTACAGTTCATGCAGCGAAAAGGGTTCAAATTTCGAGGCATTTGGGAGGGTTCGAACAGATCTGGAGACAAGAAGCAGAGAGCATACAAAAGGGTTGGAACAGATCTGGAGACAAGAAGCAGAGAGCATACAAAAACTGGCATTGTTGCTCAGGTTTGGTTGTTCGTATCGTCTTTTCGTATTCGTAAATGTGTTAATGTTTTTTTGTTTTAATTTTTGATGAAATATGATCAGAAGAGTTGTTTGGGTATTATTCGGGTTAATCGAGTGTTGTTAATTTTTGGGGTTTTATGTATGTAATTTTGTTGATTATAGTGTTTGTGGGTAGTTCCAGGAATTTGCGAACTTAATGTGAAATTGTGAACCCTCAGAGAGTATATACTAATTATCTATTTAAGGTTTCATTTTTAGGATTTGGGTTGTGTAAAGTTGTGAATTTTGTTAAAATTTCATTTTTTATGGATATAAAAGGTTAAGATATATAATTCTAATTACCAAGTTATTTGACTTATTTCTGTGTTTTCGTGTCGATATTGAAGTTGTGTACTTAAATTGTGTCAGAATATTTTTAACCTCTGGTTAGACCCCTTACATTGTGAAGGAATTAAGATTGGCTTATGTATTTTCTTTTGCACCACTTTTAATTTTATTAATCTGCATTTACTTGTAGGCTGCAGAAGATAGATCACAGCACATGAATCATGCATCTGCAAAATCCTTGTAGTGTGTGAACTATGTTGGCTCTTAAAGGTTTGTTGTTTCATATATACATTTTATATCTCTCCCATCAGTGATAAATTAAGACTAGTGTTCAAGAGCTCAAACTGAACACAGACAGTCACATGTATACAGCTTCTTTATACAGCTTCACATGAAGGTATTCATATTTTAGCTACTATGTCATACCTACAGCTTCTTTATATTTTAGCCGGGGTACTAAAATTCGATTTTAAATCTCTAAATCTTTTGTCAATTCGATTGCATTCCTCTATATCAATTATGTTTAATTATTTTCTTTGATTTTAATTTGTATATTAACGGATTTAGAGTAATATCATAAAACTTGGTCAGCGAGCCACTCAAGTTATTGGTAGCATATGACTATTACTGCAGGCTAAGTACTGGGGCTCTGTCATGATTGATATTTTCAGATGATTCTCTTCGAATGGTGGTGAATGAATTTAGAGCATCCAAGGTAAGCATTTTTGGGTTCTTTTCAATTCCATTTTTTAACTTTATATTATAAATTAGGTTGGCACGCGATTGGACCATGTAGCAGTTATTTGTATGTAGATCTTATAGTACACCTTTAAATTTGATATGTCTTGTACTTCTGCTGTACAGATTTGTGACTGGTGTATATTAATATTATATAGGAACTGAAGTTGTCAAGTCAGTGAATAACGAGTCTCACAGAGAGGCAATTGGTCCTTCTCAGACTCAACAGATGGGATCTACAGAGACAAGAAGTAATCATATGCAGCCCCCAGGGAGAATAAAAGTTGTGGGTTTATATCAATTGGCTTTAGGGACACAAAACACATGGGGAGAAATTGTGCTTGGTCGGATGGTGGATTGTATTCGGTAGATAGGTACCTAGTTTTTTGAATTTGGAATAGGAGAAGTATGGTTGTATGGACATGACTTTGTATGGACATGATTTATTTGCATTTTTATTTGGTACATTTTGGTTTCAAGCAAAAATTGGGTGGTCATTTAAATTCAGTTCAAAACGGACATCACTTGTATATAAAAAATTAAAAACTGATGTTAAAACCCTCGATTTCACAACATTTTAGTGGAATATAACCAATGTCTAAAAACTCTATAAACATCAGGTAAACATCATAGATAAAAGTCTTAAAAAACTGATTTTAAATATAAGAATAGACATCAGGTACATCCCAGAAGCGTTGTGTAAGCCTAGTTTAGACATCGGGTTTTAGTCGATGTCTTTGCATGGGTACCTTTAACATCACACGCGAAGACATCGGTCGAATTTTAGATAGACATCGGGTTTTAGCCGATGTCTAAGGCCTTTTTTCTAGTAGTGTGGTGTTGCTACTATCTCAGAAGAAAAGTCAATGTGAAGCTGAAAACGAATTCAACTCAACGCAGAAAATCTGATGAACTTAAGAAGCTATTGGTAAATACAAGTGGTTATTCAAATCAGAACAGTATAAAGTTTTCAGAAGGACAAAAGAAAGAAGCTGAAGACATAGTTTTCAGAGAAGTACAGAAGAAGAAATTACTAACAGAAGCAGAAGAATTCAGAAACTATAAAAAAGCTATCAGAGAACAAATGCAGAAATCAATCTTCGAATATCAAAGTACAAAGAATTCAAACTCATGATGATGATTTGACTTATTTCATAAAATTTTGAAGAAAGTTTTGGCATTAATAAATCAGTGAATTTATGCTTTATTCCACAAAGTATAAATTGGGGGAGATTGTTACGTAGGAAGATTCACTTATGCATCAGGAAATCATCACAATGAAGCGACAAGGAACAATGCAGATGACAAAAACCGATGACCGCATCAGCAACCGATGGAACCGCATCATTAGGCGGATACTTGATCAGTATAGAGTATAATCAGTATCTGGAGATTAAGTTTGAGAAGGAAAGAAAGAAGAATGATATGATGTAGCTTATTTATAGGTATATATACTTCTGGTGGAGTAAATCAAGTTAGTAATTGTAGAATCTGTGTACGATATAAACACAGATTGTTAGGTCTTACGAAGATAAAAGTAAGAAGCACAAACACGAGTAAGCGTGATTGTGAGGGCGAAAGATGAAGGCAAGATCGGAGCGAAGGTTCCAGAGGTCAACACATGAGAGAAGCGTAATTTTTGGATCTGGAGACATTCTAAGGGTTTCAGAAGGAAGAAAGTCCCACAGCTGGCACAATGTATCGCGCCTCCCCTTGACTGGGCGCGCTTAAGGTAAATATTCTTCTTGCATTAGTATACAGTATATTGTGTTAGTCGGGTGCTTTGTGGGGAGGAAGAATTTTAGTTTACTGAGGTAAATATTCTCACTAATACTCGTATACGCTATATATTGTATTGGTTGTATCTCTTGCAGGAGGGAAAAATATGTTGGAGCGCGCCTCCCCATGACTGGGCGCGCCCTGGGGTAAATATTCTTCCTACTCCCATACGATATGTTGATTATTTGTAACTTTTGCAGGGAGAAGAATGTTAGGAAGCGTGCGTCCCTCTGACGGGGCGCGCCCGGAGGAGGAAGAATGTTAGAAAGCGCGCCTCCCCTTGACAGGGCGCGCCTTAAGGTAAGCATTATCCTTGATACTCGTATACGATATGGTGTGTTAGTTGTATCCTTTGCAGGGAGGAAGAATATGTCGAGAAGCGCGCCTCCCCCTGACTGGGCGCGCCTCCAGGTAAATATCCTTCCTGATACTTGTATACAGTATATTGTGTTGGTTATATCCCTTGCCGGAAGGAATAATCTATCGAGAAGCGCGCCTCCCCCTGACAAGGCGCGCCTTAAGGAAAGAAGAATGATCGAAGCGCGCATCCCCCTGACAGGGCACGCCCCAAGGTAAATATTCTTCTTGATGCTCGTATACGATTTGTTGGGGACTGTATCCCTTGCAGGAAGGATGTAAGTTAGGAGGAACGCCTCCTTCTAACATGGCACACCTTAGGCACAAACTCGCTTCACTTCAATTTCATAGATGCTCAGATCAACCACACAACTCGACAACAGACATCAGCAAATCCTCTCGCTCCGACACCGTCAGCTCTTCAGGCCTTGTCATCAGCAAGCTCCGACACCGTCAACTCTTCTCGCATCTTCATCAGTAAATCTTCTTGCTTTAGCATCATCGACTCCTCTCGCCTCTTCATCATCAAATCTTTTTGCTCCAAGGAACACTCCGTCTACAACGATCCTTCAACCCAACAAGGATCGGTACAATCAACATCGACAAATCTCAGGAGGATCTTAACACATCACTCCCAATCAAATCCTCTCACCATTCTTTGCCAAAGTAATCAAGACTCCTTCATTCACCAAGGACGCAACTATCAGGTCTCCAAGATGAAGTATATTAGGAGGTGGAACAAAATCATTGGTGAAACTTGAAAGTAAAAAGCTAGGGATAATGCGAAAGAGAGAAAATGGGGCGCGCCATGAGAGACATATTCAACACCCCAGTTCTCAAGATTTAGAGAGGATATATGTCACAACACATCTTCGCAACACTGTCTTCTCCAACAATCTCCAGACAGATGATCTTCAACTTTCAAATGGCACATTACCAACTCATACTCCATTCATCCTGTCAACATCTTCATCTGTCATTGTCAACCGTCAACAACCTACTCTACATAACATCCGCCGAAGACCCTGACCTCCTCTGGGGTATATCATGCTACACCATCAAACTATATCTTCTTTAGAGAACATCTCGTCTACTTGTCAAACCAGACTTGCTCTGGGGCCCAATACGAATCAAGAAGACAATTTTGTGCAGGTACAATTGGGGATGAAGATCTTCACGAACAAACTTCACATCCACACCACGAGTAGAGCTTCAGATTTATCTAAATCGTCAAAGTCTTAGAAACATCCAAAGCTGCGAATGATTGATCAACAATCCAGAAGCTACAAAAATATTGTGCACTCCTACACATAACTCTTCAAGAATGGAGCATCTTATATAAAAGGCTCATCATAGAGAAAGAATTTTGGATAACTCCAACCTGCATCTTCAATACACTTCGGAACTGGGAGGTAGTATTTGTTACACCCAAAATTCAACATTAGGCGCACCCAAAGGAAAGAATTGGCTTTAGCACCCAGTTCGACTATAACTCAAATGTCTCCAGAACTGAGATCCTAGTCAACAAACAATTGGAAGAATTTGCTTCACCATTAAGGCACGCCTCATCCTCATCTAAGACATGGTACAAGGCACGTTCTTCTCCTTCAGCCTTGGCTTCCGCGGCCTCATCTTCATCCTTGGCTTCCGCGGCTTCTCCTTCGGCCTTGGATTCCGCGGCCTCATCTTCATCGACTCGGCCTCGTATCCTTCAGCCTCGGCTTCCGCGACCTCATCCTCAGCAACCTCGTCATCGTCTCCATCAGGCAAACACTGCCTTCACATCCATCAAGAAAATGCTACCTTCACCTCCGTCAAGCGAACATCGTCTTCACCTCCGTCAAGCAGAATCATCTTCATATTCAAACAACTTCTTCAACATCGGCTTCAGAAGAATCTCCTTCATCCGACTCAGTTGCACTATTCAGACTCAGCTATTATACGACAACATATGGCGCGCCTAGTTAAGGAAAGTCTACATCTTCTGCACCAACGAAGAACAACCAAGATAGGACATCCCAGGGGATTAAGGACATCAATATCTCGTCGACATCTTCAATGCCACCAAGATTTGAGGGTAGTTGTTATACGCAAAAATTACCATGAAGACCCGGCCCATAAAAGAAGGCCATGATGGGCTCAAGATTGGACCAAGCCCCAAGCTAGCCATGTCAGTCAGAATAGACCACTTCAACAAGATTGGGCACGCCTTATCTTCAGGGCGCGCCAAGTTGAATCTTACAAAGCAAGATTGTTAGGAATCAATAATTTTTGATGATAACACAAACATTTTGTAACATGTCTTACTTAGAATCTTTATCAAATTTCAGTTGTAATTGTTATATTTCTTATCTTTGGTAATTATCAACGGATGGGTAGAATAGGATGGCTAATTGTAAATATCCAATGCCATGTAATTTTATCTAAGTGAAGGATATTCAACTGATGAGATGTAACTATTCAACTGATGAAGACTGGATGATGTTTCAACTGATGAATATCAAGCATTCAACTGAAGACAAAGTATTCAACTGATGATGCTAAGGAATTCAACTGATGAGACTGGAACAGCATTCAACTGATGAAGTTTGTAATTCATTCAACTGATGAGCACAGCATTCAACTGATAAAGTCAAGAGCAGTTGAAACCAACCAGAACTTTCAACTGATGAAGCAAAGAGCAGTTGAAAGTGACTAGAGCTTAAGTCTGACAAATCACATGGATCGAATTACACTAAAATAGACATGGAAGCCTAATTAGGAAAATAAAGAAGAAGCAGAAACATACTTATCTCATGCAGTGCAATCTGGATCAAATCAAGATGATGGTCAAAGATGAAGACATCTCAGAAAGCATGCATAAGACAAAGTTGTGCAGCATTGTTTTTAGATTAGAGTGCATTTTGTAATCTAGCTAAAAGCTTTGTAAAACTTGGAGTATATAACCAAGTTAGAAGCATCAGTTGAACTTGTTCAAATTACTTGAGAGAAAAATCTGAGAGTCAGAACTTGTTTGAGTGATGAACCAGCAGCTGTGCGAATTGTAATCAATCCACAGATTCTTCTATATAAAATCTCACGGGTGGATCATTCAATCCACCCGTATTTTTAAATACTTGGTGTTTTCTGTTTTACTGTGATTAAGTGTATTGTTCCTTGAATCTTTTAATTTGTAAAAGATTGTATTCAACCCCCCCCCTTCTACAATCTTTCTTATAGTTGGTGTAAAATAACAATTGGTATCAGAGCGAGGTTCCCAACAAACAGGGAAAAAAAATCAACACTGCTAGAGAAAGATGGGAAAGAAGGATGCTGGAGTGAAGATTCCTGTTCTTGACAAAGACAACTATTTTCACTGGAAAGTGAGAATGCATCTGCATCTGTTGTCCATTGATGAAAGCTATGTGAACTGCATTGAAAAAGGACCTCATGTCCCCATGAAGGTCTGCACAAGTATGGGAGCTGATGGTGAAGACATGGTAGGTAATATGATTCCAAAACCTATCCATGAATATTCTCAAGAAGATACTGAAGAAGTGCACAAGGACAAGAAAACCATGAACCTTCTGTTCAATGGTTTGGATCAAGAAATGATTGATAGTGTTATCAGCTGCACAAGTGCCAAAGAAGTTTGGGACACAATCAGGACCATCTGTGAAGGGAATGAGCAAGTAAGAGAGAACAAAATGCAGCTTCTGATTCAACAATATGAGACATTCTATTTCAAGGCTGGTGAAAGTTTGAGTGATACATTTAACAGATTTCAAAAACTGTTAAATGGTCTAAAGCTCTTTGGAAGAGTATATCAAGTTAAGGATTCAAACTTGAAATTCTTAAGAGCTCTTCCCAAAGAATGGAAACCTATGACAGTTTCTCTCAGAAATACACAAGAATTTAAAGACTATACTCTAGAGAGACTGTATGGAACCTTAAAGACTTATGAGCTTGAAATGGAGCAAGATGAAGAAATTGAGAAAAGCCAAAAGAAAGGGCATTCATTTGTGGCTCTAGTTGCATCTCTAGAGGATACTGTCAAGGACAAGGGAAAGTCTCAAGTTGAAGAAACTGAGAAGTTGGTCAAAGAGGAGAGCTCAGAGTCAAGCAAAGGAAAAAGAAAAGAGAAAGATGTAGTTGATTCTGGTGAAGAAAGTGATGGAATTGATGAGCATCTAGCCTTCCTATCAAGAAGATTCTCCAAACTGAAATTCAAAAAGAATTTTAATTCTGCAAAATCATTTAAAGGCAATCCCAAGTCTGATAGAGGCATGGTAGACAGATCAAAATTCAAGTGCTTCAACTGTGGGAATGCAGGTCACTTTGCAAATGAGTGCAGAAAGCCTAAAGTTGAGAAGAAGTCAAGTGAAAACATTGACTACAAAAAGAAATATTATGAACTTCTCAAACAAAAGGAAAGAGCATTCATCACAAAGGATGATTGGGCAGCTGGAGATGATTCTGATGAAGAGGAGGAGTTTGTCAATCTAGCTCTAATGGCCAACTCCACAGATCAAGAAGAAAACACTGGAAGCAGTAGTCAGGTATTCACTACAAACCTAGTTGAGTTAACTAAAGATGAATGCAATGCTACCATAAATGAAATGTCTACAGAATTGTATCATTTGCATGTTTCCTTAAAATCTCTCACTAAGGAAAATAGTAGGATTAAGGAAGCTAACACCTTTCTTAGTGATAGAAACAGTGCCTTAGAAGCTCAATTTATTGAGTTTGAGAAGCTGAAAATTGAGTGTCAGACAGCCAAGGATGATCTTTTGGTTGTTCTGAAAAGAGAAGAGATCATAAGAAAGCAGCTTGATAAGGAACAAGAGATTATTGCCAAATGGAAATCTGGAAGAGATGCCTCCACCAATATCATTAACATGCAAGGTAGAGAGACTTTTGTAGAGAATGAATGGAAGAGGAATAAGAAAGTGCTTGAGGTATCTGAGAACAGTTCAAGTGATGAGAATACTGATGATGATCATCAGTTGAAAAGCAAAGTCTCAACTGATGAGAGTCATCAGTTGAACAAAAACTCATCAGTTGACAAGAATGTTCTCAAGAAGCTTAACAAGAAATATGGTCCTCTTAAAAAGAATTTTATTAAAGGTGAGAATAGTTATTCTGAGACCAGTGATAGTGTTAATAACACTCTTAATTCCAGTAACAAGAACAAGAAGAAGTTGGATACTAGTGAGCATAAATCTGAGGAGACTAAAAAGAAGAAAGGAAATAGAAATGGCAAAATAGGAGTTAACAAGCACACCAATTACACTCCCAATGCTAGTGCTCTTAGGAAAACCTGCAGTAAGTGTGGTAGTGTAAATCATTTATCTGCTAATTGTAAAACTGTGATTGCTCCTAATTTATCTTTGCCTATTCCTATGACATCTGTTCCTCACATAAATTTATCTGCTATGAATATGATGCCTGGTTTATTGCCTCACAATCCTTATTCTCAGCCTAACATGCCATATATGTTCAATCCTTATTTTAATGCCTTTAACATGCCTCAATTTCATTCAAATTTGCATGGAATGAACAATGTATGCATGCCTCAAAGGCCTGTGTTTGAAAACAGAGTTAATATTCCAAATTCTCAACCAAAACCAAAGATTGAATCAATTCAATCCAAGGAAAAGGTTGAGAAAGTGGAAAAGGCTGCTAAGACTAACAAATCTAGACCCAAAGCAATTTGGGTACCAAAATCAACTTGATCTGTTTGTGAAATGTGTGCAGAGAAACCACAAGAAGAATTTGTGGTACTTGGATAGTGGATGCTCCAGGCACATGACTGGTGATTCTTCCCTGCTCACAAAGTTTGTGGAGAAAGCTGGCCCTAGCATTACTTTTGGAGATGACAGCAAAGGATATACTATGGGATATGGCTTGATTGCAAAAGAGAATGTCATCATTGATGAAGTTGCATTGGTGTCTGGTCTTAAGCACAACTTGCTTAGCATCAGTCAGCTCTGTGACAAAGGTTACAAAGTTAATTTCACTACTGCAGCCTGTGTTGTCACCAAAGGAGATGACAACAATGTGGTTCTGATTGGACAAAGGAAAGGAAATGTGTATGTAGCTGACTTCAATTCTGTAAAGTCTGAATCTATCACTTGCCTTCTCAGCAAAGCAAGCTCAGATGACAGTTGGCTATGGCATAAGAGATTGTCTCATCTAAACTTCAAAACCTTGAATGAGTTAGTAAAGAAGGACTTGGTAAGAGGTCTACCTAAGCTGGAATTCTCCAAAGATGGACTATGTGGAGCTTGTCAGCTAGGAAAGCAAAAGAGAAGCTCCTTCAAAAGCAAATCTCTTTCATCAATTGTGAAGCCCCTTCAGCTCTTGCATATGGATTTATTTGGACCAGTCAACATAATGTCCATTTCAAAGAAGAAGTATTGCTTAGTGATTGTTGATGATTTTTCAAAATTTACTTGGACTTTCTTCCTGCATTCTAAGGATGAAGCTGGGAAAATCATCATCAATCATATCAAGGCATTAAACAACAATCCAGATGTCAAAGTTGGAAGGATAAGAAGTGACAATAGAACAGAATTCAAGAACTCTGTGATGAAAGAATTTTGTGAAGAAGAGGGAATTATTCATGAGTTTTCTGCACCAAGGACTCCACAACAAAATGGTGTTGTTGAAAGGAAGAATAGAACTCTTATTGAGGCTGCAAGAACCATGATTAATGAAGCTCAACTTCCAACCTATTTTTGGGCTGAAGCTGTGAACACTGCTTGTTTTACTCAAACATTTCACTAATTACCAAACCTCATAATCTAACTCCCTTCCAACTCTTCAAGGGAAAGAAGCCAACAATTAGCTTTCTTCATGTATTTGGATGCAAGTGTTATGTTCTAAGAAATCAAGGTGAAAATCTTGGAAAATTTGAGGCCAAGGCAGATGAAGCTATTTTTGTTGGATACTCTGATGGAAAATCATTCAGAGTATATAATCTGAGAACCAACATTGTTATGGAATCAATCCATGTAGTTTTTGATGATAAGAAGATTCAAGGACTCTCAGATGAAGGATTTCATGATAATCTCAGATTTGAGAATGAAGGTGACGGTGATCTGTATGACAGTGATGATGATGATGACATTATTCAAAATGTTGGAATTAATCCTGGAATTAATGTTCCAACTGATGACTCTCTGGTGCAAGAAACAACTGCCATTGGAAATTCAACTGAAGCATCAGTTGAAACCACATTGGAGGGATCAGTTGAAACACCTCAAGGATCATCAGTTGAAAGAATGTCTCAAAGCTTCAATCAGTCTAGAAATAATGAGATGTCAAATTTAGGGGGAGCTTTCCAACATGGAAACCTGAACTTCAATAATGAAGCCACATCATCAAGACAATCACTTCCACCACAAAGGAAGTGGACAAGGGATCACCCTTTTGAGCTAATTATTGGAGATGCAAATGCATCTGTACAAACAAGAAGAGCAACTCAAGATGAGTGTTTGTACAGTGCATTCCTTTCACAGGATGAACCTAAAGTCATAGAAGATGCTCTCAAAGATGCTGATTGGGTTCTTGCTATGCAAGAAGAATTAAATCAATTTGAGAGAAACAATGTTTGGAAGCTGGTACCCAAACCTAAAAACAGAACAATTGTAGGAACAAGGTGGGTATTCAGAAACAAGGTGGATGAGAATGGAGTTGTCACCAGAAACAAGGCAAGGCTTGTTGCTAAAGGATACTCTCAATCTGAAGGAATTGATTTTGATGAGACCTTTGCACCAGTTGCAAGACTGGAAGCAATAAGAATCTTCCTGGCCTATGCTGCTCATGCAAACTTTAAAGTTTATCAAATGGATGTCAAGAGTGCTTTTCTAAATGGTGAACTGGAAGAGGAGGTATATGTCAGTCAGCCTCCTGGTTTTGAAGATCCAGAATTTCCAGAGTATGTTTACTTTTTACTAAAAGCACTCTATGGACTTAAGCAAGCACCAAGGGCATGGTATGACACTCTGTCTCAATTCTTGATAGATAATCATTTTTCCAGAGGAACTGTGGATAAAACACTATTTTACAGAAATGTAAATGGTGCCTTTATTCTGGTTCAAATTTATGTAGATGATATAATTTTTGGTTCTACAGATGAGAAACTTTGCAAGAAGTTTGCTAATCTAATGAAAAGTCAGTATGAAATGAGCATGATGGGAGAGCTCACCTACTTTCTTGGTTTACAAGTTAAACAAGTAAAGGAAGGTATATTCATAAATCAAACTAAGTACATCTACGATCTACTTAAAAAGTTTGATTTATTGGATTGCAAAGAAGCTAAGACTCCCATGCCAACAGCCACCAAATTAGAGTTAAGTCCTAATGAGAAATCTGTGGACATCTCTAATTATAGAGGCATGGTTGGTTCTCTTTTATATTTGACAGCTAGTAGACCAGATATTATGTTTTCTACATGTCTCTGTGCTAGATTTCAATCTGATCCTAAAGAATCACATCTTATTGCTATAAAAAGAATATTCAGATATCTTAAGGGAACACCAAATCTTGGTATTTGGTACCCTAAAGACTCTGGATTTGATCTAATTGGATATTCAGATGCTGATTTTGAAGGATGCAAAATTGATAGAAAAAGTACAACAGGCACCTGTCAATTTCTTGGTGACAGATTGATTTCTTGGTTTAGCAAAAAGCAAAATTCTGTATCAACCTCTACAGCTGAGGCTGAGTACATTGCAGCTGGAAGCTGTTGTGCACAATTATTGTGGATGAGAAATCAATTACTTGATTATGGATTAAGTCTCTCAAAAATCCCAATATTTTGTGACAACACCAGTGCTATCGCTATAACTGAAAATCCAGTACAACACTCAAGAACCAAGCACATTGACATCAAATACCACTTCATAAGAGAACATGTGATGGCTGGTACTGTTGAAATGCATTTTGTTCCAAGTGAAGAACAAATTGCAGATATTTTCACAAAGCCGCTTGATGAATCCACATTCACAAGGTTGGTAAGTAAATTAGGTATGTTAAATTTCTCCTAATTTAGAGTGAATTTTTCTGTAATTTGGCAGCCAGAATTTGATTAATTTTAATTTATCAAAATTGAATTAGTTATAATTCTGGATAAAGTCTATAATATTTCAACTGATGAACTAGTGAAATTGTTTCAACTGATGTTTGAAACAATATCCTCTTGTTTTGTTTTTCATTCAACTGATGACACCAGTTGAAGATGCTTTCAACTGATCTTCATCAGTTGAATAGGAAGTTTAAAGAGGCGCTTATTCCATCCGTTGAAAGCATTATCAGATCTGAGCCGTTGAAATTTCTTTTGTCTCTCTCCTACTTTATACACACGATCGTGTGTGTAATTTTTGTAGAGTTCAATAAGAGTAATTTCTTCTCAACGGTAATTTCTCAGCCAATCACAGCAATTTTCTGAGGAAGTATTTAAGTGTTTTAATTTATTTTCATTTCTTTTCATCTCACTCTTTCGAATTCTTAAAGCTCTCTTCTCTCTCTGTGCAAAAGCAAACTCTAATTTTTCTTCAAGCTTTCTCTGTAATTGCAATGGCACCAATGAAGAAGTATACTGCACCAAGTGGGTTCATTTATGAGAAGAACAACTTCGCATCATTTGTGGATACCAAGGCTGTAGAGGAGAAGGAGTATCACAAGATGATGGAGTTCATCAAGTCAAGCCAGCTCTCTTATGCTATGCTTGAAGCTCCTACCATCTACCATGAAATAGTGGAGGAGATGTGGACCTCTGCAGAGTTTATTAGTGAGAATGAAACTCTAACCTTCTCTATTAATAATGAAACTCATTCTGTTAATGCTGATGTTATGAAAGCATGCTTTAAAATACCTGAAGACACTGTTTTATCTTTGCCTAGTGATGTTCAGTTGGTTAATTTACTTTATGCCATGAATTATGTTTTGTCAACTGATGCCTTAGGTAAAATAAAAAGAAGGGGTCTTAGGAGAGAATGGAGTTATTTGTGTGATGCATTTATTAAGGCATTCTCTGGTAAAATTAGTAATTTCAATGCTCTTACTTCCCAGATTTTACAAATGCTTTACATGTACCTGACTAATGAATATTTCAACTTTGGTGGTTTGATGATCCAAGAAATTGGGGAGAAACTAGGTGATAAAACTGGTAGACCTAGGAATATTTATTATGTCAGATTTCTCATGATGCTAGCTAATCATCTTAATGAAAAGCTAGTTATCACTAACAAGGAAGCCAAGCTTCCCAATTTTGTGCAGGAAAAGAGAGTCTTTAAAGACCTCTTTAGGATGAATCTATACCCCTCCTTGGAGGTGGTGTACCTGCCAATAATGGAGGCTGGAAAGGAAAAAGAGGTACAAGGCTTTCCTACTACTCTCTCTCAACCCTCACCTTCTTTGCTTTCTGCCATCAGGGCTGTTGAAGAGGCCCATCAACAGTCCACACAAGTGGCAAAACCTTCTAAAACCAAATCTTCTAAACCAACCTCAGATGCCTCCCAAAAGGCATCTGTTGTAAAATCCAAGAAACACAAACCTGAGGGGAGTGTGATTGGAGGTTGTGAGGGGGAGGGAAAGGGTGAACATAAAAGAAGCCCTAAGGATAAGGATGGAGAGGTGTGTGTTGACCAGCCTGGCCACTCTGCAGTCTCCCAAAAGACTGTAGATGTTAATATGGAATTAAACTCATCCCTGGCAGCATCCTCCCAAAAGGATGTTGCTATTGAAAATAGTCCCCAACCAGGGACACAGATAAAAAGGGGGAGGGACACCACTTCTTCACCAATCAAAGCTTATGGGAGAAAGAAGATGAGAAGTGACAAACTTAAGCACTCTGCACACACACAGGCATCCATTCTGGATTTTATGCCTGTAATTTCTCAAAGTCAGATTGATGTGACTCCAATAAATGTGGAGTCACAGCCCCCTTCTTCATCTCAACAAATCACCCATATTTATGATCTTACCATCTCTACTACTCAAACGCAATCCCCAACCTCTTCTGTGGATGTGGAATTAATTTACACCACACTTGTAAATTCTCCATCTTTGGATTTCATGGAGAAGCCCCCCTCTGAGATTGATCATCATCATTTTGATGATTTGTTGGATCTTTCTCTTCCACTTCCTTCTTATGTGACAGTGTATTCTGTGGATTTTCCTTTAAAATCAATCACCACAGACTCAACTATCATAGCCTCTAAACCTATTTCTTCATTTTCTTCAACTGATCTCCTTCATCAGTTGAATAGTGTTTGTCCTTCAACTGATCTGCTTAACAGCTCTCATCAGTTGAATGCCTCCTCTACTCATGTTTCAACTGATGTCCCTCATCAGTTGACAATTGCTGCTACTTCAATTAATTTACCTCTTTCTACAGCAGTTGATCACATGGTAGCACAAACACTTCTAGGATTGAGTGGAGTGAGCTATGGAGTGGAGAGGCAGCCTAGTGGGCTGGCAAAAGGAGAGGGTGTGGAGAGTCTGGCATTTTCTTCTAGCCAGGAAAAAGGAGAGGAAAAGAGTGACCCTTTAGTAAGGGTAAGTGAGGGAGAGGTAAGTGGTGTGGTGAGCCAAGGGGAGCCCTTGATGCAAGAAAAGAGAGAAATTGAGAGAAATGCAGGTGTCAATGAAGGGTTTAGCGAACAAGATTTTCAAACTGAATACAGATCCATATTGGATAGTGTTTCACTAGACCCTGAGACTTTTACTCATGGGATGTCTTCTATTCAAGATTTTGCCAGATTGGATAATCAAGCAGCTGAGAGGCACCTCAATCTGATTCACACTACATCTTCTATGCTTAGAGCAAAGGAGGCACTTACAGCTCTGCCTGCCAATGCTGGAGATGATTTTCAGTATGATGATAGTGATGAAGACCTCAATGATGCTCTTGAGGAATCTCTTGTTGAACAACCTACAACTTCTCTACCTTCATGGCTCTCCATGCAGTCTGCCAATGCAATTGTTGTTAGCATGGAGCTGCAAAGGCAAGCTTCCACCATTCTTCAACCACAATCTGGAAGCTCATCCTCCTCTCCAGCCATCTCTGCCACTATTGCCAGTCAGGCTCTAGACAATCTCAAGCTTCACAAATATCAATCTCTCCATTTTCAGCATGAGATAGAGCATCTAAATTCTCTCATTGCCTCTGTTAAAACTGCTCTGACCAAGCAAATTGATGAAAAGCTTCCAGCTAAAGTCAAATCAGCTCTTTCTGAATCTGAGCAAAAGCAACTCCAATTGGAAAAGCAAGTGGAAGTTCTGGAAGGAAATGTCCACATCTTAAACTCTAGAATGGAAGAGATGTTGCAGCATCAAAGAATTCAGACTGGACTTCTTCAACATCTTCTTCTTGCCTCTGGTGTTTCACTACCCAGTTCATCCTCTACACTTGCTGCTAACAAAAAGGGGGAGAAAGAATTACCAACTCCTGCAGAATTGATCAGCCAAATTCCTCCTCCTTTCCACACTGAAAGGGAAAAGCAAAAGATTGAAAGGATGAAAGAATTAGACTCTATTGCAAAGAGAGTGGCTCAACTGGGCAAGAAATCTTCATCTTCTGCAGCCACCACAGCTCAAATTTCCTTTCCAACCACAACTACAATCCTCAGGGTGATTACACCTGAGATTGTTATTCCTTCCAAGACAGAAAAGGGTGAGCCATCATTTTTGAATGAGTTCAAGGCCATTCTATCTCCAAGCAATTGTGGTTACTCCAGGCCTGGAAAAGACTCAGGCTCAATCTAATTTCCACTAGCCAGGCCTGACAAAAATGAATACAAGCTTTTGGGCCAAGAGATCAAAAGTTACAAAGACTGTACAGATGTGGCTTTAAAAGCTCATTTTGCCATCATCTACAGAGAAGGCCAAAAGCTGTTTATTGGAACTGGCCATCCTCACTACTCATTTGCAAAAGCTGAAGAGGTGGCCAGAGAATGTGAAAAAGAGGAGTTTGAATCTCAACTCTATTTGAATCAAGAAATAGAGGTTGATGAAAAGTATGCTATTGAGCTGGAAGATGAGTTGGCAGCTGAGCTTCTAAATGAGAAAAGATTGCCTCTTGAATCTTCTCCAAAGAAAAAGAGAGTCAAATCTAAAACTAAGATGCCTGAGGCAGCCAAGAGAAGAGAAGAAGTGCCAGAAAAGCCTATCTCAAAGCCTTCCTATCCAATCAAGGACACCACAGTAGTACATCCAGATGTCAACTTCCATGATGAGCCAATAATGCTAAAGGAGGAGCCAATTGACTTGGAAGATATCCCAATTCCAGCTTTTCTTGTTCAAGAAACTTCCAAGCCTAAGAAGAAAGTTAAGTCTGTGGCTAAGAGGATGGCTAACCCTCCTAAACCTCCAAAAGAACCTGAAAATCCTGATGACTATCTCATTATTGCTAACATTGAAGAAATTTCTGAGTTGGAGCTGGAGCTGGATGATCTTCAAGAAGTAAGAGGAATAGAAGCAACTTCAAAATTACCTGAAAGATTGGTATTCTCTTACAAAAACAAAGGTGATGTCATCTGGCCTCTTCACAGAGTTCTAAATTCTGAGGGATTCAGCTCTTTAACAAAAATATATGGATCTATGAAGAGGACAGGAGGATTTACACCACCTGCAAAGCAAATGGTACTAAAGAGAATCCTTGAGATCAGGAAGGAATGGTCCTCAAATGCTAGTCTGCAAAGAAGGCTGAAAATTCCCTACACTGGAAAGAAAATTCACCATGAACCTACTCCAGTCATGGAATTTAGGGACAATCAAGGTGTTAGGAGATTTTTCAGACCTAAAGATCAACTCAAGATTGCTAGCTTGAATACTCTGAAGACTCTCCAATCCAAGCTCAACAGACAAGATAGTGATGAAGAATGGTTCTACAGGATCTTTCAGAAACAGATTAATTTTCTTGAAGAAAAACTTAAGTCCAGAAGAAGAAGATCTTCTAGGAACAAGTAACTGCTCAGTCTAGAGGAGCATAATCATCTGTAAACTTTTCTAACTCTTGTATTTAAATTCTGCATTTCATTTTATTAATGTTTTGTTATCATCAAGTGTAGAATTTATGTCTGCATCTTCTCCAGTCATAAATTGGGGGAGATTGTTAGGAATCAATAATTTTTGATGATAACACAAACATTTTGTAACATGTCTTACTTAGAATCTTTATCAAATTTCAGTTGTAATTGTTATATTTCTTATCTTTGGTAATTATCAACGGATGGGTAGAATAGGATGGCTAATTGTAAATATCCAATGCCATGTAATTTTATCTAAGTGAAGGATATTCAACTGATGAGATGTAACTATTCAACTGATGAAGACTGGATGATGTTTCAACTGATGAATATCAAGCATTCAACTGAAGACAAAGTATTCAACTGATGATGCTAAGGAATTCAACTGATGAGACTGGAACAGCATTCAACTGATGAAGTTTGTAATTCATTCAACTGATGAGCACAGCATTCAACTGATAAAGTCAAGAGCAGTTGAAAGCAACCAGAACTTTCAACTGATGAAGCAAAGAGCAGTTGAAAGTGACTAGAGCTTAAGTCTGACAAATCACATGGATCGAATTACACTAAAATAGACATGGAAGCCTAATTAGGAAAATAAAGAAGAAGCAGAAACATACTTATCTCATGCAGTGCAATCTGGATCAAATCAAGATGATGGTCAAAGATGAAGACATCTCAGAAAGCATGCATAAGACAAAGTTGTGCAGCATTGTTTTTAGATTAGAGTGCATTTTGTAATCTAGCTAAAAGCTTTGTAAAACATGGAGTATATAACCAAGTTAGAAGCATCAGTTGAACTTGTTCAAATTACTTGAGAGAAAAATCTGAGAGTCAGAACTTGTTTGAGTGATGAACCAGCAGCTGTGCGAATTGTAATCAATCCACAGATTCTTCTATATAAAATCTCACGGGTGGATCATTCAATCCACCCGTATTTTTAAATACTTGGTGTTTTCTGTTTTACTGTGATTAAGTGTATTGTTCCTTGAATCTTTTAATTTGTAAAAGATTGTATTCAACCCCCCCTTCTATAATCTTTCTTATAGTTGGTGTAAAATAACAAAGATCGTCATTTGAAGGGCAGGAGGATACATATTTTACCTAGGGGGACGCCCTTAGGTGTATATGGACTCTACTGTTAACTTGTTGAAGACTCTACCTTGTAACCTGAGGGGTTGTCCTCCTTGGGAGATAGAGAATGAAGATTAGAGGAGGCCTTGCTCTGTAGTCTGGCGAGTTGTCCTTGTTGGGGAGCTTGTGGAACCTTCTAGAAGACGCGACTTGGAAGGCTCTATCTCTATAGTCTGGCGGGTTGCCCCTGTCGGGGAGTAGAGAAGCGTCCTTTCATTTGGGGTAAGCCTTGGGTGCTTGAGAGTCTTAAGAGAAAGAACTACGTACCAGCTTGATCCCCTATAAATAGGGGTACGTAGGCACATCGTAGGCATGGGTAACTCTTGGGAACGAGAGGCCGGTGAAGAGACCCCTAGTTTTCTTCGTGATCCTGAATCCTATGCCTGCGATCTCATCCACATCCAAAAAACACATCATCACCACCCCCTATTCCGACGAATAACCGTTGCGACAAATCTTGATTCACGCCGAGAACCTCATCTTTGTTAATAAACCAGATTTCTCCGTTAACAACAACTCATCAGTTAATTCATATATGTCAGGTTCTTTACGATCCCAGAAATTATGCATGCATTCATGAATTAGTTTTTAATTGTCTTAACTAAAAATCATTCCCTTCCTAATTTTTAGCTTATTTTTTAAATTTAATTATTGACTTTCTATATCTCTGATTTAAATATGGAAATCAAGCACTCACCAGGATATGAAACTAGTCAATATTATTTCTAAATTCAAAATCAAATCAATTCTTATCACCTATTTTAAAAATCCAAATTCATCGGCATCTCTCTCATCTTTTTTATTTTTCTCCTCCTCTGTAAGTATGGTTTCAAACTCTGTGTTAATTGAATAATTAGTATAACTTGCAAGGGAAGTTTATTTCATACAATTAATACTAATTGTAACAGACCTTACTTTACTTAGTTATTTTGATTCTTTTAATTGATTTCATATGTATGTGTATATATCCATATATTTGTGTATCTTTAATTGTAATTACTTACTTCATATTTCCCTATGATTAAACATGAGAAAACTTCCTACGCACTCTGAAGACTTTATCGTACAATATTGCATGAAAAATTCAAAATTCAAAAATTAAATTATCTCTTAAATTGTTAATCGCCTTTTCTTAAAATATTTAAAATTAAAATATATTTAAAAAAATACAAACAATAATTTTCTTATCTCTATTCATTTAATTTATTTCACATCTACATGTATTTTTCGTATATTTACCTATTTTTTAATTGTAATAGTTAGCTTCTTATCTCTTTCGAATTAAACATGAAACGACTTCCTAAGCACTTAAAGGATTTTTTATATGATATTGCATTAAAAATTTAATAGATTGAAAAAGTGATTACCTCTAAAACTGCTAATTGCCTTTTCTTAAGATATTTAAAAATAAAATATAGTTAAATATTTTCATAAGATTATAAAAAAAAAAGAAGGTATTAATGCACCATTAAATATGTTATACTTTGAAAAATTATGATTCGACTATTGTTTTGTTAAATTAATTTATGTGTTATTGTTTTCTTCATTATTTTATTTTTTTTAGTTTTAGTAAAGTAATTCTTAAATATAAAGTTATGAGACGCGTCATTATATTTGTTTTACTCTATAATATTTTTATTCTAAAATAAATATGAAAATAGTTCAAGTTTATATACCAGAGCAGTAACAGAGCATCGTAATGGTAAGGTGTGTGAAATAGTATTTCGCTGATATTTAAGCATGCTCAATCAAGTGTTTTTTATATATTTAGTTGGTTTGAATTTTTTTTAATTTTATTTGAAGAATAATATCTTTTGAGGATCAAAAATGTAAGTAATTTAGAAGGCACATGTTGTCAATATGGATCTCTGCTTGATTATATGCCTAATTGGTGCTTTAGAAAGGGATGGGAGTGAATTTTATTTGATTCTTTCCATTACCATTTAAAAATTTGAATTCAAAGTAAGTATTTGCAAAATTGGAATCACATTGGTTGTCTGTCTTCAATTTATATTCAAATTTTCTTGATTAGAGCTTTATTTGAACAATAGCATGACAAGAATTAAAACAATGATTTTATTTATGCTAATTTGTTTGATTGATTCCTATATATCTATATATTTGGTACAGAGTGGATATCAAGACCTCGTATCTTTGATTGTCTGTATTCATCTTTGTTTTTTTTTTGACTTATAGTTTGAGATTGTCATTCTTTTTTCTATATCTGTAAAAAATTCTTTTAAAATTTCAAACATGTTTTTAATTTACAAGATATGTGGATGTGAATGTTAATGGAATCTTCTTTTACAATTTGTAGCTATGAAAGGCCGAGGAAACTACATTACAATAAAGAAAGCATGGGTGAGACAATTCTTGAGACTGAAGTAACCTAAAGCATAGTTATTTCCTACTACATTTATTTTTGGTGTTACCATATGTTTTGCTGGCTTGATTATCATATTTATCATTTAAATTACACTAATTTTTAATTTTTGTGTATGTGTATATAGAATACTTGAACCACCATTTGTCTGGCCGCTCAGTTCCTCTAATAAGCAATACGCTAATCTAACTATACAGATTCATCTGATATAAATTATATAGTTGTCAATAAATAAAAAATGATATATTGTTGTCTCTCCTGCTAAATTGAATCTCAGCCTTTTCTGTGCAAGTTTGTGAAAAATTTTGTTGATACTTATATACATTGATTATATAACAAATGAAATCATTAATTGGAACTTAATATCAATAATTAAAATTTACATATGTATGTGTAACTTATGCGTATGTATAATACAATTGCTAAGATAGTTGTCAGTTGTCTAGAAGCATCTACAGAGGAATGACGAAAGTTTGGGTGCACTTTTAACAATGTTAAAATCCTTAAAAACAACTCATTATTGATTTGAGCAGGAAGTATTTAAAGGAGTTGAAGCGAAGAATATCTGGTGTATGAAATTTTGGTAAAGCTCCTCAGCCAGATTCTCAATACAAAGTAGTAAAGTGATCAGAAATAGTAAGAGTATAGTAAGAGTGAGGAATGTGGACGCTGAGGCTAGCAATGCAGTTAACATTGAGGAAGCATTACTTCAGATGGGAAAGTCTGACGAAATGATGGCAATGTAATTGCCTCCCTGTTTACATGGATGCAGTCTTTGTTCATTATCTTGAGAATATATAATTTAGCAAGTTAGTACTTTTAGTCTCTCAAGTTCATTCTGAAGTAGCTGTTTTAGTCATAAGTTTTATATTGCAAGTTCTCATTTGGCTCATGCATTGTCTCCGGAGTAAGTTATAATTGTGATCTCATGATCTGTTTAAAAAAACCATTGACGGGTTTTTAATAATTATATATATATTTTTTATCTATTGTTTTTGAAAGAGATAATAAAATTTTCATTATTTGATTTTATAATATTTTTATAAGAACTTAAAAGACCATAAGGACTTTAGTAGAATGACAATAATGAAAATAATTCATGTTTTGATGTAAATTTAAGTATAACGTATCCGTTCGATTTAGGAAATATTCAAAGTATACGGTATCCGTTGTAAATTTTAAATTTCAATGCGGTTGGAAATCTCATTATAATTAGTGATTTTGATTTATTGATTTAATCTCTTATTCATTGAGGTAACATATATAAGTAACAATGATGTAATTAATTTACTTCTCTAATAGACATCTTTATTTTATATAACTATTAATTAAATGAAGTGTATAAACGAAATCTATATATATTTATAAAAAAAGACATATAAGTTATATATTTTCTTAGAAAGATTATATTTAAGTCAAGTGAATTGAATCAATTATATATCTACGTTGACTATCCCTTAATTTATGCATAAATTGACATAACTGATTGGTGTTATTTAATTGTCATCTCTCTATGAAGAAATACAAACCAGGTATTCCGACTAATACATGGAACAACACACCTAAATTTCATGACTAATAATTAATCTGAAGGACCTGAATTTGTAGCTTCCTTCTGTATTATTTATCTATTTATTTATTTGTAATAAAATAAAGTGTATAAAAATAATATATTTAAAAAAAATTCATTTTGAAAATATTTAAATTTAGTTAAATAATTCATTACTATTATCAAAATGATACAATTCATTAGTATTCCAAAATATTATGATTTAGTTAAATAAGTCATTTCTAAAATATTATAATTTAGTTAAATTTTTTATTTAAACATTTTCTAGAAAATCGATGTCTTATTTCATTACTATGCCAAAAAATACTACATAGATTATAATTCATTACTATGCAAAAAAGTTGTAACAAATAATTCTGAAAATAAATTCTATCTGTTACAAAATTTGAATTCAATACTCATAAACATCATAATACAAAATCTCATTCTCCATTTTACTCGCTAAATTAAATCCGTTACTAACATTAACTACATAAACCAAAAACTCTTATTTATTTAATTTCTTTTTTATTGAAATATTGTATTTGTATCTCTCGCAAATCTCTAATCTCACTATAAATCATAATATCATACAAAAATTCACATCTACTATTATGCTTCTTTAATTTATTCGATTTTAAAGGTAGATGGAAAAATTCACATCTAATTAACTTGCTTGATTTATTCTCTTATTATATCAAACAAAATACTTCAAAAACAAATTTTATTCACCTTTTTTTTTAATAAAGGAATCATTCGCATATGTAATTGACAAAGGCACAAAGAAGCCAAAACTTTATTATAAAAGATTCAATCGAATATGTAATCAATGCAAAATTATGTCAAAATCTTTGAATCGTAGTTACAAACACACAATGAAACACAATTTTACAAAAATGTATGTCTCTATATATAACTTATCAGTATACATATACACAAAATTTATAAGTGTTTTAGTTACCTCAGTTGACAAGCAGGAAGGATAAAGTTATTATGGAGCATGAACCATCATGTATGGATCTTTGTCTTTAAACAATTAGAACATTTTTTCTAAATTAGTTACATTCTTCCATGAACAATTGTATATATATAACAAAATCGTAAAAGTTATATGTGTTTTACTTCTCAATAGATGATAGACTCGCATCCCTTGATATGACAAAAAGAAGTTGGAAGATTAAAGTACGAGTGACACACTGGTCAAGTCATAACAATGATGGGATACTAATGGGATTTAATCTCATCCTTTTGGACAATCAAGTAACATTATCAATATACATATCTCTCACATATATGCAATTTTGATTTCTACGTTAATAAATTTTGTTTATTTTTTTAACAGAATTACGACATGCATGCATACATTAGCATCGTGATTTGGGATTATATAAAAAATACTATTGTCAATGAAAACATTTATGATGTAACTACTATCCATGACGTACTAGATATTGATTCATCAATTCCAACTATAAAATTGCATCTGTTATAGTTACAACATATATATATATGAAGATTTTTGCCGCTACGTTGAAGATATTACTTTTAAGATTTGTATGATTTACAAAACTACTTTCTACAATTAACTTTCGATTTGTTTCTACCTTAAATGTTTTTATTCAACTTATATCTAACATATATAATTGGAGTACTAGAAAATATGCAATCACTTTCTTTTGACATCCAAATCAATGGACCAAAGACGATGATAAATTTTTGGCTTGATGATGGGAGGTAAATAATAAAATATATATACTATAAAAAATAATTGAAAAATTTTATGCTTTAACTTATTACATGCATGTATGGGTGTGCAATGAGTCATTCATTGTTGACTTAAGTGGAGAACTCGCAGAATCTGTGATTCATATTTATCAAGACAATTTAGAAATGCCCGTGATCTTGGTTCTAGCAAGTATGAACGTTCAAATATGTGAAGGTTTGGATCAAAATTTTCATTGGTCACAATCATATACACATCTGAATACATTTAATTCCCTAACATATTTGGTGACAATTTACACAACTACCGGAAATATCAGCTTTATCAACACACTGACATCGAAAGTCGATGTTAATCCAAATTTGAATGTGGTATATAGCATGAGACATAGATATTTATTTAATTTGCTCATTCATTCACACAGAGTTGTATAATTGTATATTTCATATCAAAATAATATGAGAATAATTTATAAAGTTTTTATTTTGTTCCAGGCTTGATCGAGATGGATATGTATCGCTCTTAGATCTCTGATTATAACATCTCCAAGAATGCTGAATAATGATACTACAATATTTAGATTTTTATGAAAGAATAATGTATAAGGATATGAGAATATGCTCAAATTCTATAAAGACAGGTTATCATCCGGACTATGTTGATTTTGGATGGCATTTTATTTTATTATATTTTATTCTTCATTTGGGATTATTTGATAGTTTGATTTTCTATTCTTAATCACAAAAATTATTTTAATACGCCACAAAAAACCAACGACAATATCAAGAAACCCATGCGCGGAAAGCGGGCAAAAAAAGCTATAGTTATTAAGAAATACAGCAAAGCGGTTCAAGTGAATGAGATAGTAGTTCAACGGCGGAAATGGTTAGTAGCTTACAAGTGTGTTTATAATTGCATGAGCCGCAAGTGAGCCTCAAACGCGTTCCTATTGGGTATTTTGATGGGTTATGGCCACGGTGTTTGTTTGTTCAAAATTTCATGACTGAACCGTATTTTTTCAGACGTGAATGGTAAGTGTGTGTAACGGTCCAAACTTGGATGGCGAGAAGGTATTTAAGCCTAATATCTTCAGCCCAAACATCAAATCCCAATTAGCCGTTCTGGCCCAAATTACGAACAAATAAGATCCTCGCTTCCTCTATTCCTCAGCCATAATAAATTGTTTAGAAAAATTCAAGCTTCTGCTGAAGACCAATATGTATCCTGTCTTTTGTTGTCAGGGTATGTCTTCACTGTCCTGACACACCATTCTAGTACTATTACACATGGATATGTTGATGCATATATTTAATCACAAGGTTGTTCTGTGTTTGCTGGATGTTGGTCCTCGAATGTATTGCAGAGGGGGGGGGGGTGAACGCAATACTGATAGATTTAAATCTTCATTCAACAACCAATTAAAGATTTAAGTATATCAGTAGAGAAAGATACAAACTAAGTTATGAACACTTGTAGTTTAACTTCACAAAATAAATAGTTTATTTATTTTGCTGTTTTGCTACAACCTCAAGAAAATAATTCTCGAGCTTCAGTTATCTAAAGGAATACACTTGTGTTTCACTCCCTTAGTGTTCTCTCTGTTTGATATTCTCAAATCACTCACAGGCTCAAGTTATGGTTCCTATACTTATATCAAATTTTAACCTTACTTGGCCACCACGGGTTCCCCAGATCTATAAAGTAGACTTTTGCTTTTGCGGCTACTTTACGGATTATAGCCAATGTGACATTCCTAAAATGCTAATCAGCAGTTGTTATATTGTATGAAAAACAACCTAGGAACGTACAGTACTATTTTGAGCATAACAGAAGTGAATGAATAGTGACTTGTCTCCTTTCCAGGTAGCCATCCATGACTTTGTGTATCCTTGACCTTCAAGTTGTAGGCTTGGTAAATATGCTACAAAACATCTTTTCTGCATCAATCCTAAAGTTGAACATCTTTATCTGCCATAGGATTGACTTGATGTGAAATCAAATCTAATCCAAGATCTCCGATGATAGTGATGTAGGGACCTCGGAACTTGCTGCCAAACAATGATTGGGATGACAGTGGCTTCCTGAATACACTTTAGGTAGAAACGCCAATGTTTATGCTTAATTAATTTTGAAAAATACAAAATAATTACAAATAATTATCTAAATGCCTAGAGAATATTACAGGGGAGTATATGAGCACTTAGAAAATTACAGATTAATGTACAAGCATGCATAATTACACTAAATTTTATCAGATAATATACATAAAATCATATAAAATCTAATACCACAAATATAATTACACAGAAAATTCACAAAAACATATAAAAACATATAATGCATAATAAAAATATATACAAAAGAACTATGTCATATTTAACATCCCTAACTCACAAACCAGCTTAGAGAAAGTGGATTCATCCAGTGGTTTAGTGAAGATGTCAGCAATTTGCTCAGTCGTGGGTACAAAATGTAACACCACTGTCCCATTCATGACATGTTCTCGAATGAAATGATACCTGATATCAATGTGCTTGGTTCTTGAATGTTGAACTGGATTGTTGGAAATGGCTATGGCACTTGTATTATCACAAAATATAGGAATTTTGTTTACTACAACACCATAATCATTCAGTTGATTCCTGATCCACAAGATCTGAGCACAGCAGCTTCCAGCAGCTATATACTCAGCTTCAGCAGTAGAAGTAGACACGGAGTGCTGCTTCTTGCTATACCAGGAGACCAACCGACATCCTAGAAATTGACAGCTTCCAGACGTACTCTTCCTATCAATCCTGCATCCTGCATACTCAGAATCTGTATAGCCGGTTAAATCAAAACCAGTATTCTTAGGATACCAAATACCTAAGCCATGTGTACCCTTAAGATATCTAAAGATTCTTTTGACGACTATAAGATGTGATTCCTTAAGATGAGCTTTGAACGTAGCACATAAACATTGCAAACATGATATCTGGTCTACTTGCAGTAAGATAGAGTAAAGAGCCAATCATACCTCGATAGGTTGTGATATCAACTTTCTTGCGAGATTTATCCTGGTCAAGCTTTTGATACTCTCAGTGTTTTGATGATCACACTGCCAGCAAGCTAATAGCATAAAACTAGTGCTTGTTAGCGAGCTATCAAAGATATTTACATGTACTAACAGTTTGCTAAGTTTCAGTATTATGTTCAACTGTCAGCAAGCTTACAGGTTATTATTCAGGCTTATCAGCAAGCTCACAGCGTGAACAGAATAACAAATGGATAAGGATCAAAGTCGAAAAGCAAGGAGATTTATTAGGAATCGATTTGTAAGGACTTTAATATTTATATATGACTTATATAAATATTAGAGCTCAGTTTTAAATGAGTATTTCAAACAAATACGATTTCCTAACTTATAGGAGTTGTTATCTCTATTTCGATCTTATCTAAAACAACTCCTATCCTATTTCAATTTATGGTTTTTATATATACGTTTTACTGAGATATATTCACAACGTTTTGACGCTTTTTACTCAGTAAACTTCACAAGATTAAACGTTCAAATTGGGAACAAATTATGCGTGAGTTCGGTTGGAACAAGAACGTTTGAATTTGTTAGCAAATTGACCGTTGGATCTTTGTGTATATATACTTGAGTGTGGTTTCCGTTTTGAAGAACAAGAACACACTTCAAGCTTCTGAAATACAACATACTTACATTGCAAAATCTTTACTTGAGCTCTAGTACTTATATTTGATTATATATCTATATTGAGTTCATAGTTTCGGTTGTATTACATTCATACATTGTATTGTTCAAAGTGTAATGTGTTGTTGCTGTGTATCGAGCTTGTGAAACAAGGGACAAGGGGACTAGTTAGCTAGAAGAGTATACTTGGGAAGTATAGGTCTTGGAAAGCTTTTGGTTCGTGGTTCAGGGGTTTCAGCAAGCTGATAACAGGAACAAGGGTTAAAGGGAGTTATATTATTGAATCATTGTAATTGTTAACATTATTGATTAATAATATAATCTCTTACCAGTTGGTAGGGGACTAGGACGTAGACCATTAGGGTTAGGGGTCGAACCTGGCTAAAATTCTCTGTGTTGCTAGCTTACTGATTATATCTATTGTGCATTGCATCTGCATTGTTAGCTAGCTGACTGTTTACTCTGATAATTAACAGCAAGCTGTCTGTGACAGTTTAACTATTCGGTAACAATTAAAAATCGGTCATATTAGCCCTGACACCTATTTCCCTCCCTCTAGGTGTGGAATTTCAATTGGTATCAGAGCTGTGTTTGTACTAATACTTCTGTAACAGGAATAGTATCGATCGATATGGCTGATAACTTTCAGGGAAAGTCCGATTTTAGAGCTCCTCTCCTCACGGGTTCTGACAACTACAATTGGTTTAAAGGCCAAATGGAGGCTCATCTATTTAGAGATCCCCTAATGCAAAGAGTTGTGCAAAGAGGTCCTTATGAATATCTTGATAAACATGGCAAAGTCAAGGACGTTGATGTTCTCACAGTGGACGAGCTATCAAAGGTTGCTGCCAACGGAAAAGCAAGGAGTACACTTATCAATGGGCTGAATCAAGCTGAATATGACAAGGTCTCTTCTCTCAAAACAACTAAGGAAATTTGGGATGCATTGGAGACATATCATGAAGGCTCACAAGGCTTAAAGAAGGTCAAGCTCGGAAGAATTTGGAAGCTTTGCTATCAAGAAGGGAGAATCCATTCGTGAAAGCCAAGCTAGATTTCAAGTCACTCTTAACAGCCTTGAAAGACTTGGCAAAAAGATTCCTCAATCGGAAATCAACATGAATATTCTTAATGCAGCTCCATTCGAATATGGTGCCAAGGTTACAGCATTGGAGTCAGCTCTCAACATTGATACTATGGATCGCCTAGCTATATTTGCTGAGTTGGAACAATTTGAAGCTAAGATTGAAGCTAATAGCTCAGAAAGCAGCAAGCTGCCAACAGAGAAAATGAAGAATCTTGCACTGCACTCCTCTGTCAGCAAGCTGGAATCAGATGAGGAAACAGAATCAGATGAGGATCTAGCTCTTATGTCCAGGAAAATCAAGAGAATGATTGAAAAGAAAAACAAAATGAAGCGAGAAAAGGGCAAAGCTTTTGGTGCAAAGAAAGATCCAAAGGATGATGCATGTTTTGAATGTGGCAAGAAAGGACATTTCAAAAGGGATTGCTACAAGCTGAAAAACAAGTCAAAGCCGCCTAGACAGCAAGCTGATTACAAGAATAAAAAGAAATCCAAGGCACTTCTAACTTGGAGTGATGATGAAGATGAGTCAGCTTCTGATGATTCTAGTGATGAGTTGGTGAACTTGGCTCTTGTTGGGCTCGATGGCTCAATTGATACAACGGATTCAGATACGGACACTAACAGTGAGGTAAACTCTATTAATTCTGAATTACATACTATTGATACAACTACCTGTGAACTAACCATGCAGGATAAGAGTTGTTTATCAATAATGGAACTCGTTGATCTGAAGAATGAGAATTATGAGCTCGAGAAAGAAAATGTTCATTTGAAGAAAGTCATAGGTGATTTCTTGAATGAAAAGAGTGCCAAAGCTAGTAGTGGAATCATTGCTACCCTCAAGGAACAGATCTCACAACTTGAAGGGAACAACATGCAAATCCAAAGAAGGAATGATACACTCATGAAGGAACTCAGCTCGCTGAGAGCAGATCTTAAAGCTAAGGATGCAAGCTTGGAGGCATTCGAGTTAAGCAAAACCCAAAGCTTAGCCGAAATCTCTATTCAAGCTGAAAAGATCAAATCATTGGAGCAGAAAGTCTCAAATCCATGATGAAACAAGCTAAAGGTTCTCATGACAAAGGAGGCATTGGTGCAGCTTCTACATCCACATCATCAATGAGATATGAAGGGAAAAATGGCATTGCATACAATTATGCCATGCCTTGGGTGACTTGTCACAAGTGTGGAAAGAAGGGCCATCTTGCTAATAATTGTCCAATGAAGAATACTCAATCAGCAAGCTGGAAAAGGAAGTCAGCTCACAGACAGTATTCTGACAACACAAACAGACGGAATACAGCTCCTAGACAGTATGCTGATAAGACTGGCAGAACATGGAAGAAGGCTTCTAAAGTGATCCAAATGTGGATCAAGAAATCTGATCTTAATGTTCTATATGTTTTATCATCTAACATTGCTGGACCCAAAAAAAATTTGGTACCAAAACGTTGAGTTGGTTGTGTTTGTTTTGTAGGGTTTGTCTCGTGTCTAAAGTAAAGCCAAATCAATGGATATTGGATAGTGGATGCACTAGGCACATGAGTGGAGACAAATCTCAGTTTTTAATCTTGAAGATGAAGAAGGGTGGACGTGTCACAATTGGTGATAGCAAAACTCTTCCTATTCTTGGAAAAGGAACTATAGGTAATAGTATCATTTCTATTAACAAGGTACAATATGTCAAAGGTCTTACTTATAACTTGCTGAATATAAGTTAGTTATTTGATGATGGTCATATTGTTAACTTTGGTAAGGATAAATGTACTATACTTGTTGGTGCTAACAAAACTCCTCTAGTTGCAAAACGAGAAGGAAATATATATGTTTTGAACTTTGAAGAATAGGAGGCAGGTGTTTGTTTAGCAGCTGTGGATAATAATCCAGAAATTTGGCATAGAAGGCTTGGACATGCTCATATGGATCATCTCAGCAAGTTGTCAGCAAAGAAGCTTGTTCGAGGACTACCAAAGCTTAAGTATGTTAAGATGGAGACATGTTCTGCTTGTCAATTGGGAAAGCAAACAAGGACTCCACATAAGGCAAAGAAAATGGTATCTACTTCTAAACCTTTAGAGCTTCTTCACTTGGATCTCTTTGGTCCTGAAGCTTATAAGAGTATTGGAGGTAAACAATATGCCTTTGTTATTGTTGATGATTATTCTAGATTCACTTGGGTATTATTCTTGCGTACTAAAGATTGTGCTTTTAGTGAATTTGAGAAACTAATCAAGTTGCTTGAGAACAAACTAGATACAAGACTTGTAGGTATTCGAAGTGATCATGGTGGGGAATTCCAAAAAGACTTCATTACT
This sequence comes from Daucus carota subsp. sativus, assembly GCF_001625215.2. Lineage (NCBI taxonomy): Eukaryota > Viridiplantae > Streptophyta > Magnoliopsida > Apiales > Apiaceae > Daucus > Daucus carota. The sequence continues at coordinate 5,181,621 of NC_030382.2, read as the reverse complement.
TATTGTGAAGAAAGAGGAATCTCAGATGAGTTCTCAGCACCTCGTACACCTCAGCAAAATGGAGTTGTAGAGCGTAAGAACATGTCCTTACAAGAAACAGCTAGGACATTGCTGCAGGAGAGCAAGCTGCCAAGAAGCTTTTGGGCAGAAGCTGTTAACACAGCAAGCTATGTTCTTAACAGAGTGCTTATCAGGCCAATTCTCAACAAGACTCCTTATGAATTGCTAAGGAAGAAGAAGCCTAACATCAGCTACTTCAAGGTCTTTGGATCTAAGTGCTTCGTACTCAAACCCATTGATAGGGATGGTCAATTCGATTCTAAATCTTATGAAGCTATATTTTTGGGCTATTCTTTAACAAGTCGTGCTTATAGAGTGTATAATCTTGCTAAACATACTGTTGAAGAGTCTATTGATGTTTCATTTCAAGAGTCTACTGATGATCTTGCAAGGGATGAGGAAGAATGTGCAGGTATAGGTACTAGCAGCAAGCTGACAGTACAGGAAACTAGAAAACAGCAAGCTGACAAGCCAAGTGCCACAACTTCAGAAGGCAATAAGACTACTGAAACCACTCCATCTCTTGAAGAAACTTTGGATAAGATGGCTAAGCTCACATTGGATGAATCCAGAGATCAAACTTCATCAGTAAGCCAAAATGTTGCTGATCAGACTCCTCCTAGGCAGACTACAAGGAATGAAGAGGTCATAGCTCAACATAATCTACCAAAATCAACTAGAACAGTGAAGAATCATCCTCCTCAGTTGATCATTGGAGATAAATCAGCTGGAATCAAGACAAGGAAAGCTCAAGCCAACATTTGTGCTTATGCTGCCTTCATAGCTCAAGAGGAACCAAAGAATGTTCAAGAAGCTTTACAAGATGAAAATTGGATCATGGCAATGCAAGAAGAACTCAACCAATTCGAAAGATGTGATGTTTGGGAACTTGTAGATCCACCAAAGGATGCTTCAATTGTTGGAACCAAATGGGTGTTCAAGAACAAAGTTGATGAATTTGGTACTATCACTCGGAACAAAGCTAGACTTGTTGCACAAGGATACAATCAGCAAGAAGGAATTGATTTTGATCAAACATATGCTCCGGTTGCAAGATTGGAATCTATTAGGATGCTCTTATCATTTGCATGCTACAAGAATTTCAAGCTACATCAAATGGACGTCAAAAGTGCATTCTTAAATGGATATCTGAAGGAAGAAGTCTATGTCAAGCAACCACCAGGATTCGAGGATGAAAAATATCCCAACCGTGTCTACAAGCTCAAGAAGGCACTATATGGATTAAGGCAAGCACCTCGGTCATGGTATGAAAGGTTAAGTGAATTTTTGATCAAAAATGGTTTCATTAGAGGTAAAATTGGTCCTACTTTGTTTACTATCTTTAAAGGACAAGATATATTAGTTGTTCAAATATATGTAGATGATATTATATTTGGATCTACTAATGATTCTTTGTGTAAGTGGTTTTCAAAGTGCATGCATAGTGAGTTTGACATGAGCATGATGGGAGAGCTCAATTATTTCTTGGGGCTCCAAATTAAGCAAACTCCAGAAGGAATTTATGTGCATCAATCCAAGTATATCAAGAATCTACTCAAAAGATTTGGATATGAAAATATCAAGGCGAAATCAACACCTATGAGCGTTGTCAGCAAGCTGACAGCAGATGAGCAAGGTAAAGATGTTGATGTTCGAATGTATAGAGGTATGATTGGAAGTCTACTTTATCTCACAGCTTCTAGACCTGATATTATGTATAGTGTGTGTGTTTGTGCTAGATTTCAAGCAAAACCAAAGGATTCTCACTTACAAGCTGTTAAAAAAATATTTAAATATTTAAGTGGAACCATCACTTTGGGTCTATTCTATCCTATCACAAATGCTTTTGATCTTGTTGGGTATAGTGATGCAGATTATGCAGGTAGTCAAACTGATAGAAAAAGTACAAGCGGTGTTTGTGCATTTTTGGGTCAAAGCTTAGTTTCTTGGTTAAACAAGAAGCAAACTTCAGTTGCTCTATCTACGGCTGAGGGGGAGTATGTGGCAGCTGGTAGCTGTTGCTCTCAAATGCTATGGATGAGACAACAATTGAAGGACTTTGGAATAAAATGCAAGCAAACTCCTATCTTTTGTGACAACACAAGTACAATCAACATTTCAGAAAATCCAGTCAATCATTCGAGGACAAAGCACATTGATGTTCGACATCATTTTCTGAGAGACAATGTTGCAAAGGGTGCTGTCAAGCTGATTTTTGTGGCTACAGCAGATCAGCTAGCTGACATCTTCACAAAACCTCTTCCTGAAGAACGATATGTCGTGCTGAGAAGGGAATTAGGTATGTGTGATGTGCAGTCAGCAAGCTAATAAGCTTGGTCCGGGTACTATCAGCTTACTCTCTGTACTTTGCATATTGTTATTTATTTTTGCATGAGGGTCATTCCAAGCGTTTATTGTTAGTTTACCTTCATAAATCAACTATCCGTTATGTGAAGATTAACATGATTTTAAGTGTTGAATATTGTTACGTGATTTTGTGTTAATCTATGTGATTTATGGTTGGTGTTTTAGATTTTAAATATTATCCGTTGCTATATAAGTGGAACTGAGATTAGATTTGTTATTAGATTTTATCTTAATTTTTTCTAAAAATGCAGTATCTAAATAAAGTTGGTTTCGTTAATAATATTCCTAAAATAAATCCCCCGATAATGATTCAAAAGGGTTTAAAGTCTATCCTTTCCCCGAGTCTTTATCACTTCTTCTTTAAAAGCGCCCCCGAACCTAGGGTTTCATCAATCTTTTTCAACCGATACACATTCTTCGCCATTGCTACGATTGGAGCTCGAGTTGCCATGAGGATGAAGACGAGAGCTAATATCAAGGGTCACACCCCTATTTCTAAAAAGCGGGCTTTGGTTGATGAAGATGATTTTGAGGAGATTGTGGCGCCGGTCGATGTTGAAAGCGGCGATGAACAATCAGGGGTTCTGAGGTCTGGTCTCGAGAAATCTGGAAAGAAAAGAGTTAAGTCTGAAGAAAAGGGTGAGGGTTCTGATTTCGCTAGTCGAAAGGTCATCTTGGGGAAACCCTTGTCTGGTAAGGCCTTTCATTCTTGCGGTGTGGTTAAGCTATTTTCTGCACTTGGTTTTGAATCATTTCTTGTTGATTTACCCAAGCTTTGTTATCCATCACTTGTTCGGGAATTTTATGGGAACTTAACTGAAATTGAATCGGGTCAGGTTGTGTCTTTTGTCAATGATACTAAGATCACTTTATCACCTCTGTTTTTGAATGCTATCTTGAAAACCCCTCCCTCCCCTGTGTCTATTTTTACTAAAAGAGGGTTTAAGGATGTAGATGGTTTGTCTGGGAAAGAACAGTTTACTTTGATTACTGGGGTAGAGTGTGCTACTGATATCACTTATCCGTCTACTACCACTATTATTCCACTCGCTCATGCGCTGTTTAAAGTTTCTATTGAGAATGTGAGTCCTAGGATGGGTACTCGTTTTAATCTGTCTGCACAAGATATGGTAATTGTTTCTATGTTGTTGTCTGGGAAACAATTTGATATGGCTGATTTGGTTCTTAAAACAATGATGAATGTTGTGGATGGGAAGTCATCAAATGGACTTCCATATGGGTTGTTGCTAACAAGAGTGTTTGAATGGTTTGGTGTGAATTTTGATGGGGCTGAGAGTATCCAGGCTAAGGAGTTTCTGGATCTTAAGTGTCTTGCTCAGTCTAATTTGAAGCTTGAGAAAGATGGGACTCTGTCCACTGTTGAGGTTCTTGTGTCACCACCACCTCCAGTTCCATCTCAGTCTGCTGGTGTTGATTTGGGTATTTCTGCTAAAGAAATTCTGGATTACATGGAGGAATTGCGAGCAAATCATAAACAGTTGGTGGACGGGCAAAAGCAGATCTCTGAACAAATGGAAGAGTTGTCGAATCAGTTTCAATTCTGGAAGGATATTGTCTTTGGAGGCAAGACTGGGAATTCTCTTGAGAAGTGTAGCTCTGGGAGCTTCGTTTATGAGCTTCGTAGGAGGATGTTTGGTTCTGCAGGTTCTTCTGATGTGAAGTTTACCTTCACTTCTGAGGATGATGCCACTGACAGTCCTAGGCCACGGACAGCTCTTGATGCGCTTAAGGAGGCTGCTGGAACGGTTACTCTCGATGCTGCTGGGAATGTCGATGTTGCGGAGGCTCTTGCAGCTGTGGCTGCAAAGGAGAAGTCTGATAAGGACGATGACGAGTCTTAAGTTTCTCACCTTTTAGATGATTAAGGGGGAGAAGATTTAGGAACTTTAATAATAAAACCGTTTGACTGTTTATGGCCCTATTTGCTTCAGACTAAGTTGGTTGTTTAAGTTGTTTGGTTGGATTTGAATTTGGTTCTCAGGTGGTTTATCCTGAGTAGAATTTGGTTTGTTTTAAATGTTTATCTGTATCCAGGTGGTTTATCCTGGTCAGATTAATTATGCAAGTACTTGGTTTAGTAATTTTGTTTGCATAACTTGTTTGATATATCTACTGCTTTGCATGAAATATTTGTTATATCTGATTTATGTGCTTATTGATATATGTGTTAAGTTTAATGATATTAGATTGCTGTATTCAGGGGGAGTTTAATTATTTTTCCTAAATATGGTGTAATCATCAAAAAGGGGGAGATTGATACTCTCAGTGTTTTGATGATCACACTACCAGCAAGCTAATAGCATAAAACTAGTGCTTGTTAGCGAGCTATCAAAGTTATTTACATGTACTAACAGTTTGCTAAGTTTCAGTATTATATTCAACTGTCAGCAAGCTTACAGGTTATTATTCAGGCTTATCAGCAAGCTCACAGCGTGAACAGAATAACAAATGGATAAGGATCAAAGTCGAAAAGCAAGGAGATTTATTAGGAATCGATTTGTAAGGACTTTAATATTTATATATGACTTATATAAATATTAGAGCTCAGTTTTAAATCAGTATTTCAAACAAATACGATTTCCTAACTTATAGGAGTTTTTATCTCTATTTCGATCTTATCTAAAACAACTCCTATCCTATTTCAATTTATGGTTTTTATATATACGTTTTACTGAGATATATTCACAATGTTTTGACGCTTTTTACTCAGTAAACTTCACAAGATTAAACGTTCAAATTGGGAACAAATTATGCGTGAGTTCGGTTGGAACAAGAACGTTTGAATTTGTTAGCAAATTGACCGTTGGATCTTTGTGTATATATACTTGAGTGTGGTTTCCGTTTTGAAGAACAAGAACACACTTCAAGCTTCTGAAATACAACATACTTACATTGCAAAATCTTTACTTGAGCTCTAGTACTTATATTTGATTATATATCTATATTGAGTTCATAGTTTCGGTTGTATTACATTCATACATTGTATTGTTCAAAGTGTAATGTGTTGTTGCTGTGTATCGAGCTTGTGAAACAAGGGAACTAGGGGACTAGTTAGCTAGAAGAGTATACTTGGGAAGTATAGGTCTTGGAGAGCTTTTGGTTCGTGGTTCAGGGGTTTCAGCAAGCTGATAACAGGAACAAGGGTTAAAGGGAGTTATATTATTGAATCATTGTAATTGTTAACATTATTGATTAATAATATAATCTCTTACCAGTTGGTAGGGGACCAGGACGTAGACCATTAGGGTTAGGGGTCGAACCTGGCTAAAATTCTCTGTGTTGCTAGCTTACTGATTATATCTGTTTTGCATTGGATCTGCATTGTTAGCTAGTTGATTGTTTACTCTGATAATTAACAGCAAGCTGTCTGTGACAGTTTAACTATTCGGTAACAATTAAAAATCGGTCATATTAGCCATAACACCTATTTCCCCCCCTCTAGGTGTGGAATTTCATCTTTGTGTCAGTGGCCATGGGTGTCTTTGCCGGTGAAGAGTCTTCTAGATTGTACTTTCGAAGAAGATCTCTAATATATTTGGATTGGCAAATGAATATACCATCTTCCTTTTAGCTTACTTGAAGACCAAAGAAGTAGGACAGCTCACCCATCATACTCATCTCATAATTACTCTGCATTAACTTAGCAAATCTCTTGCACAAGTTATCGTTAGTAGAACCAAATATAATATCATCAACATATATTTGTACAAATATCATATCCTTTTCATGCAATTTGTAAAAGAGAGTTTTGGTCTATGACACCTCTAGTAAAATTGTTTTCAATTAAAAACTCAGAGAGAGTGTCATACCATGTTCTTGGTGACTGCTTGAGTCCATAGACAGCTTTGAATAGGAAGTATACAAAATTAGCAAACTCTGGATTTTCAAAGCCAGGGGCTGTTCCAGAGATATACTTCTTCTTCCAGCTTTCCATTTAGAAATGCACTTTTCACATCCATTTGATAAACCTTGAAGTTGGAGTGTGTAGCAAATGCAAGAAATATTCTGATGGCTTCAAGACGAGCAACTGGAGCATAGGTTTCATCGTAATAAATTCCTTCTTTTTGTGAATAACCTTTTGCGACCAGTCTAGCTTTGTTTCTCACAACAATGCCATCACCATCTAACTTGTTCTGGTAGACCCATCTAGTTCCAATTATAGATTTACCCTTAGGCCTTGGAACTAGGCCCCAGACTTCTTGTCTCTCAAATTGATTGAGTTCTTCTTGCATGGCAAGAACCCAATCAGGATCAACAAGTGCTTCATCTATTTTCTCTGGTTCCAGTTGAGATAGAAAACCAGAAAATAAACATTCGTTAGACGTAGCACTTCTAGTCTTGACACCAGCATCAGGATCACCAATTATTAAATCAAAGGGATGATCTCTGCTCCAAATTCTTTCCCTTGGAAGATGTGTCCTTGATGATTAAGTAGTATTGTTAGTAAGCTGAAATGTGTGACTAGTTGATCCACCAGCTCCCCCTGAGTTGTTGCCAGGTTGACTTGATGATCCACCACTAGCATTAGTGGAATCTCCAGTGTTTCCACCATTTCCTCCACCATTGCCTGGATAATCACCATCATTGTTGTCATCTCCTGTTGCAACCTCAGGTGGCATATCATCATCTGTATCAGAATCTGGATAGTTGTCAAACTTCAGAGACTCAGATGGATTAGCAGATTGTAGACTTGGAAGTTTAGTGTCATCAAATATAACATTGACACTAACTTTCACTGACAGTGTGACGCCTCAGGAATCCGGGGGCTTGGATCCTGACGGCACCACACAAAATCTTTTAAAACACTTTTGAAAAACTGTATTTCTGAAAACCAAATAATTTAATACCTGAAAGCATTAATAAAAGATTAAAAAGAGAACATTTTAACCCCCTAAAATAACAGGATCGCATCCAGGTTACAGTATTGAAATTAGAATCAACTACTACCATTATCGGATCAACTTCGATAAGAAGAATCACTGTTAATCTACTACAACTATAGTTTACAACTGAATCTCAATTACACAATTCCATCTAAGACCAACCTTGAACATTTCCCAGTATATCTCTCTTGACTATTGGATACTTAACAGCTCACACTCTTCACCTAGCATTAGCCTTAATATCTTTCTCCGAAATTCTTCCCTGTAAAGTTAGTACATAAAAAGGGATGAGCTTATAAAGCTCAGTAAGCATATACGTACGATTCAACTGAGTTTTATTCACAAAACTTTGTGAACCAAAACAATACTTCATCAGAGTCATCAAAACATTTTCACACATAAAGATGAGTATGAGTATGAGTATTCAAACATGTTCAAAGTTCACACGTTCTACTATTGGGGATCCCGGCCAGCTAAACAATTGGTTTAACTTTCCTCCCCGAAGGAAGTATAACACTTTACTTCCAAAAGGAATCATAACACACAGAACAAATGTAAGAATACCCATTTCTCACCAGAAGATCATCAACAAAATGTTCTCCAAAACATCATAAAATATCACAGTGAAGGTACAGTATATACTTACAGTGCACAACGTTCTCGAGTCCTATAACTTCATACCCTAAAATGTTTCACACATTTATTAATCATAAGTCACGCCTATATTACTTCTATAATTACATCTATCCTAATAATTGAGCTAACAAAACTATAAAAATAAATCACAAATTAGGAATAATAAGTAGACGTACCAAATTTAGCAGCAACGCTTTCTAATTTTAATAAGCCAGCATGTGTTGTGTATCTATAAGGAAAGGAGTGACCCTCCTTTTACTCCTCCTCGATGTGGTACGAAGAAATTGGTTTAAGAAAATAACATTTGAACGGCGACATGGGCAGCACCTCGGGGCTGGCGAAAGGGCGACGCCTGCCTCGACTAACATATTCTTAAGTCAATAGCTAAGCTCTTGCTTATATTCCTGAGAATATATTATCATCATCTCGATGTGGTACAAAGGTGGTTGTGGGGAAATAAGATTTGAATTGGCGACAGGGGTGGCGCTTGCACCACGGCGATAGGGGTGGCGCTTGCACCACGGCGATAGGGGTGGCGCTTGCACCTAAGCGAGAGGGTGGGCGCTTGGCTTACATATTTTATTGAATAATTATATCACTGGTTATATTCATGAGAATATACCATTATGTTCTCGATGTGGTACAAAGATGGTTCAAAGAAAATAGAATTGCACTGACGACGGGGGTGGCGCCAAGACACGAGGAGCGACGGGGGTAGCGCCAAGACACGGGGAGCGACGAGGTGGCGCCAACCTAGCTTATATTTACAAACTCATAAACCAAGTCATTCCTTATATTCATAACATTATAACCTATTGTAATCGATGTGGTACAAAAATAGGGCAAGGCGCTCTAAGGGCACTATCAAGGCGCTCCAGGGCGCTGCTGGCTTACGGGCGCCGGCAAGGCGCTCCTAGGGCGCTAGTAAGGCGCTCCAGGGCGCTGCTGGCTTACGGGCGCTGTCAAGGCGCTCCTAGGGAGCTAGCAAGGCGCTCCAGGGTGCTACTAGCTTACGGGCGCTGGCAAGGCGCTCCTAGGGCGCTAGCAAGGCGCTCTAGGGTGCATGGCCAAAATCAACAAGTTTTTGTTAAACCTTGCCTCGACTCTTGCGATATATTCTTATTCTTTCTCTTTTCTTTTATCAATGTCGGTTGGGAGTTTTCTATTCAATATATAAGTTGTACTACACCATATTAAAGTACACATTGTGTATTTTTCAAATAAAATGGATTCGGGGTATTACAGACAGAGTGTCAATCAAAAAAACTCTATAAGATATATTGGTATAACCAACAATGATTTCTTCATATGCCTTTGGCTCAAACTTACTCAAATTCTCTTCACCATCTTTGAGAACATAGCATTTGGCTCCAAAGACATGAAGATGTTTGACTGTCAGGAGAGTTTCATCCTTGGAAGCTAGGAAGTAAACCCAAGTAAATTTTGAGAAATCATCCACAATAACCAAAGCATATCTTCCACCATCAATCGACATAATATTCACTGGACCAAATAAATCCATGTGCAAAAGCTAAAATGGGTCAGTGATACTATTGATGGTCTTGATTTTGTGAGATGCTCTCTTCGCTTTTCCTTTCCGACAAGCTTCACAGAGATCATCAGATGTAAATTCCAGGGAAGGCAGACCTCTCACCAAATCTCTCTTGACCAGAGAGTTCATAGTTTTGAAGTTGAGGTGCGAGAGTTTCTTATGCCATAACCGACTATCTTCAGCATATGCTTTAGCATAGAGACAATAAAATTCATTTCCTGGTCCAGAAGATAAATCAGCTACGAATATGTTGCCTTTCTTGATTCCACATAGTGAAGGACGTTTATCCTTGATATGTTTGATTATACATATTTCCTTTTCAAACTAAGGAGATTATGTTGTAGTCCTTCAACTACTGCAATATCTTCTATGATGATCCTTCCAACTTGGTACTTGCCATATCCAACAGTACGACCTTTGCTATTATCAGCAAAAGTAACTGAAGGTCCAGTTGCTTCTCTCACTTCTGTCAGCAGGGATCTAGTGCCAGTCATGTGCATTGACGCTTCACTGTCAAGCACCCAAACAACCCGAACAATTCCACTAGCACCCTACAAAAGACAACTTGTTTAAACATTCTTTGGGACCCATACTTGATTGGGTCCAGCAAACTTAAAGAACTGATTTCTATCAGGTACAACAACAGAACCTTTTGGACTGATGCATGGTTCAGACTTGACTGAACTTACTTCCTTAACAACAGCCTCGTAAACCTTAGTTTTAGGCTTTGGAACATAAGTCTCCTTCCTAACACGAGGAGGACTAGCAGTCTTTGCCCTAGCATACTTTTTGTTTGTGTGTCGTCTTGGTGACGTGTTTTCATTTTTAGCATGCAAATTCTTAAAATAAGCAGACATAGTATTGAAAGCACAAAGCATACAATTATCAACACCACAAAATTTATGGCATGCATCAAATATAGCAGGAACATCAACAGATTCTACTCTAACATTATTAACATTTTTAAAGTTCTCAGAAGAATGGCATCTATTGTCTCTGGTCTTACTATTACAAAGTTATTAGGCTTGTTGAACTTAGTTCTTTCTGAGTTGACACCTAAACCAGCTTTAGGAAACCTAACATTGCCTTTCATTTTGATTGGTTTCAGGTTTGTCAGAATCTCATCTCTATTCTCATTACTCTCTTTTATTTTAAGGTCTTCCTGTTGGAGTTCATATTTAATGACAACAGGTGTCTCTAAAAGAGGTTCAGCTTCTGAGGATTTAAACAATGGTTGAAAAGAATCTTCTTAAAGGGAGTAATGTTACTAGCCTTACCTACAGATTTGTTATAGTCAAAGCCTATTCCAACAGTTCTCTTGATCTCCTGTTTATCATTCAATTCTTTGACTATAGTGGAAGCATCCTTAAAGGCTTTACACTTAACTTTCTCTTCGTCTAGCTAAAGTCTTAAGGCAATCTCACTCTTCTCTAGAACTCTGACCTTAGCATATTGTAATTCTAAATCCATAGTCAGTTGTTCAATTTTAGGCTTAAATACTTTCATCTCATTCATTTTATAATCATGAATCTCTAAGACTAAAGCATTATTCTTAAGAGTGGCAGCTTTCAATTTTTTTATAGCATCATCTCTTCCAAGTCCTAATTGCATAAACATTTTAGGGCATGTAGGATCTACCTGAAAGCTTCCAGCAGGAGGAGGTGAAGATGATCCAGCATTAGCCATGAAAGCAACATTTCCTAGCTGCTCCTCTTCATCACTATCTGTATCATCCCAGCTTTTCCCTTCTTCCAGATATTATTTGTTCTTGAAGCTTTGACCTCCAGAAGTACCCTGATGCTTTCTCACTAAGGCATCATACTTCTGCTTCAGCTCATCATACGAATCCTTTCTCTTTCCTTGAACCTCGGGCTGCTTGCATGCAGTTGCAAAGTGTCCCGGTTCACCACAGTTGAAACATTTAAACTTGCTTCGATCCACCATCCCAGTCTTGTATCCTCCTTTGCTTGTAGAAGATGAATAACCTCCCTTCTGAAACTTACTAGCAGTAGGTTTGTATTTGTAGGAAGGGTTCTTCCGGAATCTCATGTTTCCAAACTTCTTGGCAAACAGTGATAGAGATTGATCTTCTAACAGTTCTAGCTTCTTCCATTGGATAGAACTCATCATCACCACTGGAATAAGCAGTCTGACCCATCTTAGGTACAACAAATTCCTGAGGGGTTTTAGAAGGAACAACAACATCCTTCTTTTCTTCCTGTTAGGAATCAATAATTTTTGATGATAACATAAACACTTTGTAACATGTTTTATTTAGAATCTTTATCAAAATTTCAGTTGTAATTGTTATACTTCTTGTCCTTGAGAATTATCAACGGATGGATGAAATAGGATGGCTAGCTAATTGTAAATATCCAATGCCATGTAATTTTATCTAAGTGAAGGATATTCAACTGATGAGATTTAACTATTCAACTGATGAAGACTGGATCATGTTTCAACTGATGAAAACCAAGCATTCAACTGAAGACAAAGTATTCAACTGATGATGCTAAGGAATTCAACTGATGAGACTAGAACAACATTCAACTGATGAAGTCTGTAATTCGTTCAACTGATGAAGGAGCTTTCAACTGATGAAGCCAAGAGCGGTTGAAAGTTACCAGAGCTTTCAACTAATGAAGCAAAGAGCAGTTGAAAGTGACTAGAGCTTAAGCCTGACAAATCACATGGATCTAATTACACTAAAATAGACATGGAAGCCTGATTAGGAAAATAAAGAGGAAGCAGAAACATTCTTATCTGTTAGGTCCTGATTAAGGCGTTGAATTAAGCTAGAAGGGGGGGGGGTTGAATAGCTTAATGTCCAATTAAAAATTATAATTGCCTTTTAAAAATATTTTCCAAGTTTTAAATATTTTTACCGTGTTGTTTAGCAATTATATGTGCGGAAGTAAAGAGCAAATATAACACGGTCGATTTTATCCTGGTTCGCGATGGAGCAACCTCTAATAGATTCTCTCACCCCTAGTCCAATCCCCGAGCTCCTCTCCGGACTCGAGATTTTTCACTATAAGAAAGATGTACTCCTTATAGCTGGCGGAGAAGCCGTTACAATCTAAACTTACAAATATTTATCTTGGTCCGTAACTACCCGTTACAACCTCACAATACATGTAAAACCTCTACTTGACTTATCTTAGAACGTAACTCCCCGTTACTTCTTCAAAGTCGATGTAGAACCTTGGTGTAGTCTTTGTACTTCTATGCTTTTGCCGGTCTCGGATCTTAGGTCTTAGATCTTGGATCTTTTCTTTTTCTTCACGATGCGAAGACGACTAACTCCCCGTTAGTACGTCTAAGACTTGGGTCTTAGAACAAGAATCACCTCACTTCACTTCACCTCACTGCAAAAGTTAGAAAACAATATCTACGAAAACAAACAAGTTGTAAAAGATATGTTTTGAACTAGTATGTTACGGTACTAGTTCGGAGATGACAATAATATTCAAGTTATAAATATTAAAGTCAAGTTAGGTATACTTGTAAACAAGTATACGTTTGATTACTCCAAGTTAAGTTAATATGGAGAGTAATCAAAAGAAGTCTTTCTTTTTAAGCTTAAGAGCTTAGGACTTCACTAGTATTCTTTTTCTTTTAGATCAACTCTTTTATGATCGAAGAATACTTGATTTACAAATCTCCGTTTTGAGATAAATTTGAAGATCTCGGAGATTGTATAATATCCTCTCTTTTAACTTGATACACAAGCTTTTGAGGATATAAGAAAGCTTCCACGAACAAGGTTCGGAATATTCGATATCTTTCCCGAGATATATAAAGTTAGGTTAGTGCGGGATCGAATAAGCTTTCTTTAGCTTCTTCAAAGTTTAGCAAGGATAATAACAACAATGAAAATGTTGCTAAACTTTTCTTTTGAAGCTTTCGTGTATAAAAGCCGTTAGAATCGTATCTTTCTCTTCCACACAACGCTAAGGCGATAGATGGAAGTACGATCTTGCTTTTATAACGAATTTGACTCTATGTCAAATATCTGCCTTATTGGAGATAAGTACTCTTGAACTTTAGTTCAAATCAAGTGAGCACTTTCATGGATTTTTGTTTGTTCTTTTTGTTCTCTTTAAAAGAGAAAGATATATCTTTGATATCTTGAACAAATCCGGATCTTTTGGTGTCTTTTGGGGAACCTTTTAGAAGAACTTGTAAGATGAAAAGAAGTTGGGTACAAAGTTCTAAAACAAAATGGTCGGTTAAGACACAAATAAGAAGCTAAGTGGAAACCACTTACGGGAGATGAACGCAAAAGTTCGCCGGAAAAATTCGCCGGAGGTTCGGCCGGATTTTGGCACTATGAACTTACTTGGGCAGCCCTTACAAAGGCGTGGAAGTGGTTGTGGTTGAGCTCGATTAGTGTAAGAAAGCTTGTAGATCAAAACCTTGAATATATGAATATATATTTGAGAGTGAGAAGGTTTTGGTGGAGAAGTATATTTGAGAGAGAATATAAACTTGTATTTCTTGATAACTTCTGAAAATCTCAGCACTTTCTTGGCTCTTAGCTTGGGAGTATTTGGTGTGTGGGAGGTTGGTATTTATAGAGGAAAGTGGGTGGAATGAATGGTTGAGATGAAAGGAAAATGAAGGGTGGAGATCAAAAGGGTGTGGATTGTGGTTTTGTTGTGTTAGTTGCCCACTTGTATAATAAGACAAACAACTTTATGGGGGAGTTCTCAGCTGATTTGTGTCACTAGAGGACAAGCACGCTTCCCAAGAATTTGATTAATAACGTAACTTTGTATCGTTATTAATTGCGACGATTTTTCGAAACCTCCAATAAATTACACCAAAAATATGGTAAATCATAGAATATTGAAAAATGGTGGTCTGTCAATTTTTGTCAAAGTTGACTTGGTCAAACGTCCAGTCAAAGATCCCAGTCAGCCCCTAAAAAATAGCGTCCGGACCAAACTTCTCAGAAAATTATGAAAAATTTACTATGCACCAAAAACATTATTCAAATGATATATCTAAAGTTTCAAGTCATTCTAGCAAGTAGAAGTATTTTATTTGGATTTAAAACGATAAAACCAGCCTCCGGTTTTGAATAAAATACGATTAGCCTTTTTCTAGTTTGAAGAGAACTTTGACTAATATTTTGACTTGAGTAAAACATTTAAAATATATTTCCTTGAAGATAAAATATTTGAGATTTGAAGGAAATATTTTTATAATGTTAAAAGAATTTATTCCATAGAATAATACATTGTATAAATGGGGAATAAATCTTTAAAATCTGAGACTTGAATAAAATATTTTTTTTGTCTCTTTAAATAAATGTCAAAAGAGTGCTCTAAAGAATATAATGGATGTATATTCCTTGTTCAAATTTCTTTTGCATTTTGTTTTTGCAATTGTAAAACAAGAAAATATCATTACCAGATATTTCTCGTCCGATAAATTGCGATTTAAAACTTTTGAATATTCCTTAGATAAATATTAAAAATCTTTTTGTAAACATGGAGTATCACTTATATTTGTGTAAAATAAATATATTTTGGAAATCCTTTTTGAGCTAGAGTTGACCATTTGACTTTTCATAAAATCATTTAAATAATATGTCCTAATGAAGAGGATTCTAAGTGTATTTAAATTTTATGTGAGTTATACGAATACCAAAATAATCATTTATCGAAGATGTCCTTTCAATCTTCCCCTTTTTGGTATTTGCCAAACAAACATAAAATTTAAATAATTCTAAGTGTGTGCTTCCCCTACGTGTATGCATGATCTAAACAAACTAAATTTTGCACATAATACTAAGTATTAGTCATAAAAATCCTCTAATAGTTGCTTCCTGCAAAAATAAATTAGCTAGTCAGTATGTGCTCAAAAAGATTTAATTAGACTAAAAGAATTTTAAAATTTTAAAAATTGAGTCAACTTTCTTCTTCCCCTTTTGTTTGGTATAAAACCAAAAAGTGTTTTGAAATGGGTTTTAAATGGAAGAAGAGATTTCGAAATATGAAAGAATCCTTTGAGTGGGATCCGAGGTTTCATAGAAAGATATTTAATTTGCATGGTATCTTAATAGCTCAAATTAGGATAAGTCAAAACTGTTGTAAGAGTTTTAGATAGTATGAGAAATTATACGAGTTATCATTTCAAAACTCTCACAACAAATCATAGTTTTAAAAGTTTATAACTCTTTCAGTTAAATCAAGTGAGATGCGATTCAATTTTCAAGCCTATTTTTCCTTAAAGAAATTTACGTACACAATTTGAAAGAAAAAAATCCTTTGAGAATCCTTTGAGAAATCGTTTGAAAAATCACAACTTTACTTTGCACTCATTAGAAATCGTTTGTGAATGCTAAGGTTTTGATACAAGTAGATATCGAGAACTCTTTTGCTAAGCACAAGCAAACTAACTGCACTTACACAAACAGTTTAACAAAGAAAACCACTGTACATTGAATACATACATAGAGTACATTGGCTAAACTAAATACAAGAGAAATCTTATCACAAAATTTTGACAGATTAGTTTTAACTACATAAAGTCTATGTGACTAAATTTATAAGTTACAGAGACTAAACTAATACATGTCATGATCTTGTTTCTAAGTATAATGATCCTGCAATCAATAAATAAAAGACTACTCTTCGAAATAGGTCATATAGATCTGCTGGATTGGTATTGCACACATATGTATATCTATTGAGAAGTAAACAGCATGTTTTGCTTACCTTAGCATCTGACTTCACAAAAGCAATGCATAAAACTCATCCTTGAAATTTGATCACCAAACATTTCTTGTTTGAGTTTCATGACTTATCCTGTATACAAGCTACATAGAATCTAAAAAGTTATAAGAATTAGCTGCAAGACAGAAGATTAACAGGAATGAATTAGATATATTACAACTTTGAAAATCAGTTTCTACCCATCAGTGTGGTTCACTGATTAGATGAAACTAGCATCCATCCCTGTTTAAGTACATAACCAAGTCTTGTAGCTTCAAGTACAGAATATTGAAAGTTAGATATTACAGCAATCCAGCAAATTAAAAACAAATTACACTTCTTGAATTAAAATTCAAGAACCAAAAGCAGATAGCATCAAACCAGCAACATACCAACAGGAATCACTTAATGGATTCCTCCATTGCAGCAACAAAACCAGCAGTTCCAAAGCTTAAATCCACAAAGTCATCAGGTCCTTGACCCCCAATACCAACACCAACAGGTTCAATAGCATGAAACATATCCACATCCCTAATCATATTACCACTCATTTGGACTTGATACAGATTACCAATATCTATATCCATTTGCCTATTTCCACTAAGAGAGGCAGCAGCTATACCCTCTAAATAGGTTACCCTATTTATGATATTCACATTTTCTTCCTTAAGTCTTTTCATCTCAATTTTCTGTTCTTCTATCACCTTAAGCACAGAGTTCTTATCAGCTAGAAACACATCTTCCTCATCTAAGTAGGATGGCATATTAAAGGCAACAGATTTTTCAGGTTCACATTTATCTAAGGCAACTTGAGCTCTAACATGAGTGACATCAATGTAAGCAGTGGTCTTAGTCTCTAATGCAGTAGGCAAGGGAATGTGAAACAGACTAAACACAGCAGTCAAGACATGAGCATAAGGCATGTAGTCAGTCAAATGAGCATTGATCATGTTCAAGAGAATAACATAAGATATGCTAAACTCTATCCTATTAGTAACAAACAGGAACATCAGCTTCATGTCATAGAAATCAAAGTGTTTATCTTGGTTAGATTTAGGGAGCACATTGGACCACTACAAGGAAAACAGCATCAGACAAGCGTTTTTGCCCGTTGTCTGACACCTCGAAAAACCGTGGTCTATCGAGGCGCCGTCTGATACGCATATCAGACAACGGGTCGAACGTTGTCTGAGTGTGGGCAACACGATGGTTCACTTTAACTAAAATGTTGTGCAACACCCAGAAACAACAACGGGATTAATAAAAGGAAATGTTGTTGTAAATGATTCATAACAATAGTCATTTTCTAAATTTGTGTTGTTAAATAAGACTATCCACAACTGTTTTTGTAGTTAGCTAGACTTGTTGGCAAGAGGATCATACAACGAAATTTGGAGTAGAGATGATCGTTGTTTACTCTCTAGTACAACGGTTTTAGAGCACAAGATCACTTGTGCAAGGATCCTTCTAACAATATTTCAGCTTTTGAAACAATTGTGTGAAAGCTCTTTTACAATGGTTTTTCTTGCACAAAAGATCGTCCTATATAGATATAGACAACGGGTTTAGTTTTTTTGTTAACTTGTTTGTGTGCCTCTTTCACAACAATTTTATTTATAAAAATATATTGTATGTAGACATTGAGACAACAGTTAATGGTTTTAATCTTGCCAGTTTGTTGTCTTTAACATATTTGGACAAGTGTTTCTATTTCATTACTCTTGTAAATAATATGTTTAGACAATGGTTTTATCACAAGGAGTGATTGTGCAAGTTTTATCAGACAATGCTCTCTTTAAGGCGGTGAACATTGTATAATGTTATTTATAACAACTGGCATGTATATTTTCCATTAGCTAAAAGTATAAAAGACAATGGTTTTACACAACCCAATTAAACTAATATAGATAATTTAATTAAGAAGCAAACAATTAGTAAGCTAAATTTCTCCAAGGAATACTATTAACATAAATGTATAATAAAATGTTTTGACATTACAATGAATACTTATTTTTGTGACATTGTTGAAAGCCAAGTTGACAACACCACTGCATGAAAAAAAGTGAATCATATGAAGCCTCTCAACATCCCTTGACCTGGAAAAAAGAGAAAAAATTAGAGAAATGATGGAGTAATGCTACAATTAATCTACCACTCAAGTGTTTCACTTAGGCATATAACTTATAAGAGTGAGTTGAAGTAAGACTTACTATATTTGTTATAATATATATAAGATATATATGACCCGTTGTTACAGTACGTATAAGATATAAAATAGAATCTGATATGCATGTAGACTCGAATAACATAATAATACATAGTTACTCTAATTAAATCACATTATCTCTTAAATATGCATAGACAAAAATAATTGCCCTAGAAATTTTGTCTTTAAAAGATGAATTACAACAAGATTCTCACAGGTCTTTAGAAGCCACTAATGAGCACCAAATCGGACTTAATCTTCTGTCATGTCTGATGTTGTTAGCATCTAACAAAGCCTGCAGAGAAACATTTGATTTTTTCTAGAAGTATTTGCCTTTTTTGGACTCAAACTTAACAACTTCTGTCTTTCACAATCATGAGGGTGTAAATCAGTCCCATTCTTTTTATCTCTGGTTTTCCTTTTAGTTCTAAAAGAAAGTTATTTAGTCTTCACAACATTTGTAGGTTCTGACTTGGATGCAGATTCTTGTAAGGTAGACATTGAGAATTTACACCTATTTGCAACTTCTACCAGAAAGTTCAGAGACTTCCATTAAATCAACATGAGAATTCAAAAGTCATCTTAAAACTATTTTTTATGTGTGATAACTTCTTCTGCCCTTTATACATTCACATCCCATGCATACCTTCACACCCAAACATCATAATATCCTTGACATGGTCACAATTTCAATACAGAGCATTAACAATTATAATTATGCTTGAATTGAAAGTTAAGGAAATTATATCCATTCATGTTAGTTCCAAGTACCAAAAACAAAAATATATCACACAACATATTTCACAAAGCAGATCACAGTTTTAATACAATGGAAAAAAATCATACAGCAAACACAAATTCAACTCAAACCCATCAAAAAATACACACCCCCTCCATCTTACACACATACATGAAACTAAACAAAAACAAATTACCTAATAGGCCGTCTATTAAAATGAGCCCAAAATTTATCATCAAAATCAGCTTCTTCGGCCACTTTATTCTCTGAATCTTTGAGTTTCCACTTTAGGCTCGAATTGAAGCAATTAGCTTGTTGCAGACAAAATCTACAAAAGAAAATCAAACATGAGAAACAGTAGAAAGCCTTGGTAATTGAAAAGGCTAAACAAAAGATGTTAATTATACATAATTATACATCCTGCATCTCCAAAACATCCATTCCCAAAGAAACCCATAGCAAGCTTAAATTACTCCCAGAACAAAAATACAAAACAAAACTATACAAAAAAATCAAGAGAGAGATAGAGAGAGAGAATTGAAGATACAAAACTCCATGGTCCAAAACTAAAATTAAATTAGTAAAATCATCTCTCTCCTCATCATAATATAATTGGTTGTTAAACTGAGCAGCATGGTCAACGCCTCCATCAGAAACTTATATGGTCCGCCGGGTCAGTGCCGATGGCAACAGATCTGGGAGTTTTGTCGAAAATCAAATAGAGAGGGGGAGGGAGGGAGGGAGGGAGAGGGGCGAATATAGAAATCAGGGGAGAGAGGGAGGGATATGCTCTGTGACGAGAGGAAGAGAAAGATGTAGAACAAGAGAGATGCTCATCTGAATCTCTGCCTTACAAGTCTAACATACAAGGGGGAAGTGAAAATTTGGGTAAACAAATAAAGGGGGGAAATGAAAATTTGGGTTAACCGATAAGGGGGGAAGTGAAAACGTTTGTTGAGGGATGAAATTGAATGATACGGGAGTTAGAAAAACTATAAATATAATATACATAACAAAATTAATGTACTGTAATATCCAGTGTAGTTGAATTCTTAAAATGAGTTTTTTATATTTATCTAGTTGATTACAACAATATCATATTAAATAATTTTTAAAAATATTAATATTTTATTATGTGTAAAATTTATTTCCAAAATACAAAATTATCTTATAAAATTTTCTTTTAAAAAATATTTCTTTCTTAAGAGTTAAAAATTCTCGTTTCCTCGATCAATTTCGATTTTCGTACTCTTTAACTTAGAAAAATATTTTATATTACCTATATATGCAAATATACATTGTTCATTTGTAATAAAAAGATATCACATAAAATAAGAAAATAATTATTTTAGCATGTGAGTAATTTATTTTAGTATGTGAATAATCAATTTTTTGACAATCCAACCGAATTCTAATACCAACTAATCTAAGTAATTAATGATGTGAAAATATAATTATAAAACAAGAAGACAATCTTGTATAATTTGTTTAAGAAAAATCCAGTAAAACTATTGTATAACAAATTTTCTTTTTAAGAGTTAAAAATTTTCGTTTACTTGATCAGTTCTTGTATTTGTAATTATTAATTAGTAATTATTTTTGGATTAATATTGTGTTAATTATTAATTATTAATTATTTTTGGGATTTGACGTGAGTATTAGTAAGTGTTTTATGTTCACAAGTTAGGAAGTATTGGATAGAAATTTTGTTATTTACAAGATTTGCTCTGAATTAGTTTATAATTTTTTTTAAATGATCTGTCCCTATGGATGTTAATAACTAACAATATTAGTCATGCACAAAAAAATTTAGATTTTTCTATGTTTATTTTGTATGACAAAACTAGTCAATCATAAGTTTTGTCTTATTATAAAAAGGTAATTTTTGTCTCATAATATCTAACCGACAACGGTATTTATACACACATGTGTTGTACGAGTTAAAATAACACAACTGTTATGGACATTATACCGTTGTAACAGAATTTATTGTCTAAAATAGGCTCAAACAACGTTTCTGGAAAAACCCGTTGTATGTAAATAGTGTAGACAACGGTTTCTGGGAGGGAAACCGTTGTATAACAAATTTTCATTTTTAAGCGTTAAATATTCACATTTTCGTGATCAAATTTATTTTTTGTTACCCTTTGTCTTAACAAATATATTTATATTATGCATATATGCAGATATCTATTGTTCATTTGTACTATCAAGATAATTTTGTAGTTCGGACGTGAGTATTAGAATGTGTTTTATGTTTACAATTTAGATTGTACTGAATAGAATGTTTGTTATGTATACAATTAACTCTATATTAATTTATAAATTTTTGTTTTGATGATCTAACCGTACGGATGTCGAGAACTAACAATATTAGTCATGTGTAAAAAATTTTAAAATTATTTATGTTTATTTTGTATGTTTTTTTAACAATACTTGTCAATCGTAAATTTTGTCTTATTATAAAAAGGTAATCAAGGCAACCAACTGACACACAGGAGTAAAGTGCTTATAGTGTATACCACAGTTAGAATCACACAAACCAAATGGCACATCAGAATCAGTGAAGAACCCCACATAAAGTTGAAACTCTTCTTGACAGAACACAAAGTGAGAGTAAATGTCAAAGCATGGCATTCCAGATAATCTTTGAGGTAATTTTAAAGCCTTGTTTAAAATTTTCTCGTCAACTAGTATAGGTTTCCCTCCCACAATAGTAGTTAAGTGCATTATCCCATCCAA
Organism: Daucus carota subsp. sativus; assembly: GCF_001625215.2. Classification (NCBI taxonomy): domain Eukaryota; kingdom Viridiplantae; phylum Streptophyta; class Magnoliopsida; order Apiales; family Apiaceae; genus Daucus; species Daucus carota. The sequence goes on along the minus strand of NC_030382.2, from coordinate 5,159,690 downwards.
TCCCCTTATAGGCTTCATGTTACAGTAAAACTCACCAATTAAGTGCAAGAAATACCTATGATCTAGGTCATAAATCAAGCTTTTCCACTCAGCAGCAAGCACTAGTTTTTCAATTTCTCCCTTGGCTTCCACATTGGTTCCAGGTTGGACATTTTGGTTCATGAGGAGAAGCTTTTTGGAGTGTGACAGATTGGCTAGTCTTGGTGGAGGAGGTCTGATTTTTATGAGATCAGGGTAGTTTTGATAGTTTGAGGCTCTTTTGAGGGGTCTGATAGGCTTTTTGAAGATGGGACTTTGGTAGAAAGGAATGGCATTTGTGGAGGTAGTGTATTTAGGCCTTCTGTGGTAGGTTCTTATAGGTTTAGGTTTAGTGTATTGATGGAGTTTTGAAGTAGTGGATTGTTCAAACTCGGTGGATTCCATGGCTTCAAGAAGGTAAGGTTGGTCTGAGGGGTTTCTTTGGTAGTTGGCAAGGAGGGGAGTGAAATCCATGGGAGAGAGAGAGTTGAAATATTTGTGCTTGCTGTGAAGTAGAGAAAGGAAAGAATGTGTGCATTTATAGACAGTCATGCAACACAGATACATATACATATATATTTATGCAGTACAGATACACATACATATATGTCTTGCAAATCAGTCATGTTATATATATATATATATATATATATATATATATATATATATATATATATTAAAATATTAGCATGCAAGCCACATATTTTCAAGCAAGAAAGGACTGCAGGCATGTAATCAGCATACAAGATTTCAAAAATGCCACAAAAGTCTATGCAAAACAGTGCATAATAGTACATGAACAGTATTGAAGGACTGCACATGCCAAATATATATATTAGATGTGTAAGATTAGGTGACACAGAATTTTTGAATGACTAGTGTTGTGACAAGTGAAGTTTTATCAAGTACACAAGCATTTAAGGATTTCAGAGAAGTCAGAGCATAAAAGAATGTGCAGCACCCATTTTATTCAAATTGTATCCCCAAGGGTGATTTGATATTGTCAGGAAGGACAAACACAGGTTCTACTCTAGGTATTATATTCATATATTCAGATTTAAAGGCTCAAGAAAGCATGACTTCACCATAACAATTAACTGTAGCATCAAACAGTACAGGCATGCAGCAACAGATATATATATATATATATATATATATATATATATATATATATATATATAGTCACATACAAACATATCACACTCAACAGATCACACAAGCAAATTCAGCAAACCACACTCTATTTTGAAAATAATTAGTCATACATAATTATTCAGCAGTTTATTCTAATTTAATTAATAATTTAGAGTGAAAAACATTTTTGTGGCCGTTGATCTTGGCAGTGATCCAGATACTGGATTGCTCAAGGCACTCCAGCCAGGTCTTTCCAAGAGGGCATTGTGTGTGCAAGTGATTTTAAAACTTGTTTTAGTGAGAAATTAAGTCTCCTAATGATATAATCTAACTTATGTGCCAGATAAGATTAGGTCTAGTACTCCAAATAGTATCCAGCTGTAATGCATGAAGTCACAGAGCATAAATCAAATCAATTACACATACTTAAGAGACATACACAAGTATAATACACTTCATGCAGGCAACTTATCACACATGACTTATATAAACAGTACAGAGTATGCTCATATTATTAGTCCACAATGAAGAATTGAGTTATGCAGGTCATATGGTGATAAGGTGCTCACCCTAAGGGGTTAACTTATTACAGCCAAGAGATAGTAATCTGACATACTGGACACCAGAATTAGACTAAGCAACTTAATCAATTGTATTAAGTTATCCATATTTGTTGATGACAAGATACAGTTGATCAAGACAGAGAAGGGCATAACCATGTTAGTGACTTAAGAATATTTGATCAAGTTTCATTTTTGTTAAAAGTCATATCAAGGAAATTTAACACTGGATATACATTAACAGTAAAGATGAGATTTAAATTAGTTTATAGTTCAACTAATCAACTTAATTCTTCTAATTTATCAAGTGTTAAAGTACATAAGCTGTTTACATAGACCATACCAGTTATACAAGTAGATGGACAGATGACAATTCACCAGGACTATATAGATTACAAACTTGTCATATGTAGACATTTAGGAATAATAGCAAAAAATACTCCTTCACATAGAATTTCAATTTAGACAGTTATGGATATATCACATAATACAAATCCACCAATCTTATAACTAATGGCACATCATAGCAGCCTTTTCAAATATCAAATTTTCATGACCGACTTACAATGTTCATTAGAAATTAGTCCAAGTAAAATTGATACAGATGATGAATAGCAAATCAAGGACTAATAAGCATCCAGTTAAGTAGTTAACTCAGGTAATTAGCACAGAGCAAGAACAAGAGCATCCTACAGACGTATGATCAAATTATCACTTATCCAAACAACTAATCATCAGAATCATCAGCCAACACATCAAATTACCAAAATTTCAACTCATTCGAAACAGAGCAGCTTCAAGTCATTTAGGGTTTTAAATATCTTACCTCCACTCGTGGAGTTTATACACACAAGCTCATAACTTAATCAGAACACAAGACTTAAATCGAGTTTGGGCTTGAATTCGCACATATCAGGTACAGTGCAGCTATACCATCACCGAGCTCTGTCAAGCACCACCGAGCGTCTTTTGATTCCATTCGAATCACCTTTAATTCCCTCTGTATGCTTCACTTCGACCAAATTAGCCATATTCTTGCAAATTTCTTGAAGAGCCAAGGTTAGGGTTTGAGAAGAAATTAATTCAAATCATAGACACAAGTGAGTATTATAGAAATCAAATTAAAAGCTATAAAAACCATGTCGGATTTGAACCTAAACTCAAGATCCATAGAGGGATTCGAGTCTCATCGATTCAAACCCTTTTTCTATATACCAAACCAGCCGTATTGCTTCAATTAACTGAGATATAGAGCAAGAGAAGAATGAAATCAACAATCGATCTCCGAAAGCACCCATTATAAATTAGGGTTTAGTCGGTGAAGACTATAGAGAGTTCGAGAGAGACACAGAGAGGAGAGACGAGAGAGAAGGTGTAATGCGGCGATACAGTAAAAATAAGTGATTATATATATTTTGTGAATAAACGGTGCAGATTAGTGTTAGAAGGGAATGAACGGCTGTGATTTAGGTATAGAAATTGGGCCGGTTCAATTTTCAGCTGAATTGGGCTAAACAAATTCAAACCCCAAATATTTGTATTGGTACAAATAAGAAATTAAATAATATATTTAAGATAATTTACGTTTCCCAAAGTAAATTTACGTAAATATTTTAAAATTCATATTACTAGTAATAGTAACTTACGAATCATAAAAAATATATTCGAAAGAATTATAATAGTATAAATTTTAATTTAGGCAAATTAATATGCATACTTTAAGTATCTTAAGAATATAAAATATTCGCTCGACTAAATAATCTTATCGATTAATTCGAATATTCCAAGTAGTCTAATAAATTCCGATTGACAAATCTCTTCATCAATGAATCTGAATTTTAGAGTCTACTAAGATATCGATCGATATTTTTATTTATTCGTAAGATGACTATAAAGCCTGTAAATTAATTTACCAAAAATAAATATAAATATAAATATAAATATAAGTAAATATATTTATATGTATAAATATATTGTGACCTCCGCACTAAATCACTTAGTGTATTCCACCATTCCCAAATCCAGACGAAGCTTAGCATATCTTTCAGAATGTAATGGCTTCGTGAAGATATCCGCGACATTATTTTCCGTATCAATGTGAGTCATCTTTATATCTCCTTTGTTGACATGATCTCGTAGAAAATGATGTCTCACATCAATATGTTTAGATCTTGAATGTAGCACTGGATTCTTGCTTAGGTCAATTGCACTTGTATTGTCACATAGGATTGAGACAACATCGAACTTTTTATTGTAGTCAGCCAAAGTTTGCTTCATCCACAGAATTTGAGCACAACACTTTGCAGCTGCTATATATTCAGCTTCTGTGGTGGAGATTGAGACTGAGTTTTGTTTCTTTGAGAACCACGAAACAAGACATCCACCAAGAAACTGACACGTACCACTAGTGCTTTTTCTGTCGACTAAATGCCCAGCATAGTCAGAATCAGAAAAACACACTAGGTCAAATGATAGTCCTTTCGGATACCATAGACCAAGATCAGTGGTACCTTTTAAATAGGATAAGTGAGATTCCTTTGGTGCCACCTGAAATCGTGCGCATTTACAAACACTGTATTGAATGTCGGGTCTACTTGCAGTGATGTATAGCAAGCTTCCAATCATTCCCCGATACTTCTTTGTGTCCACTAGAATCCCTTTTGGATCCTCTGTCAATTTGTCAGAAGTAGACATAGGAGTAGAGATAGGTCTGGCATCATCCATTTCAAATTTCTTCAGCATCTGTTTACAATACTTGGATTGTGAGATGTGAATGCCTTCGTCAGATTGCCTTATTTGCAATCCCAAGAAGAAGTTTAATACTCCCATCATACTCATTTCAAATTCTTTGCTCATACTATCTGAGAATTGTTTGCACATAGCATCGTTCGTAGAACCAAAAATGATATCGTCTACGTATATCTGGACGAGCAGAATATCATCTTTCTCTTGTCTTGTGAATAAGGTTTTATCAGCAGTTCCCATTTTGAAGTTGTTATCCAACAGGAACTTGCTTAACCTTTCATACCAAGCTCTTGGAGCTTGCTTCAATCCGTATAGAGCTTTGTGTAACTTGTACACATACTCAGGATGTGTTGCATCTTCGAAACCGGGAGGTTGTTTCATATATACTTCTTCTTCCAGTATTCCGTTCAAGAATGCAGATTTCATATCCATTTGAAATACCTTGAAATCTTTATGACACGCGAAAGCTAGTAGCATTCGAATAGATTCAATCCGAGCTACGGGTGCATAAGTTTCATCAAAGTCAATACCTTCCATTTGAGTATATCCTTGAGCAACTAACCTTGCTTTGTTTCGAACAACCGTTCCATTTTCATCAAGTTTCTTGCGAAATACCCACTTTGTTCCAATAATGGAAGTATTTTCTGGCATTGGAACGAGTTCCCAAACTTTGCTACGAGTGAATTGGAGTAGCTCATCTTGCATAGCAGAAATCCAATCTTCATCTAGTAACGCATCTTTAGCAGTTTTGGGCTCAATTTGAGATAGAAAGCTGAGATGATTAACCACGTTTTGAACTTGTGAACGCGTTTGAACTCCTTTGCTTAAATCACCCAACACATTATCCAAGGGATGACTTCGAACAAGAGGAATTTCTTTTGGTAGATCATCTTCAACATTAGCTAGTTCCAATGGATTGTTTGGTGTAGTTGTACCAAAATCCATATTCTCAAATTGACGAATGACATCTTCCACATTATCTTGTCCAACATCATCTTTATCAACAAGATCAATGTATTTGGACGATGGTTTTGACTCGTCGAAGGCGACATTCATTGACTCTTCCACCACAAGAGTCTTGAGATTGAATACTCGATAAGATTTACTATTCTTTGAGTATCCAAGGAAAATACCTTCACTTGACTTTGGATCGAACTTTGTGAGATAGTCTTTGGTATTTAGAATGTAGCACTTGCTTCCAAATACTCTGAAGTAGCTTAGCTTCGGAGTTTTCCCAAAATAAAGCTCGTAAGGAGTTTGCAGCTTTATTTGTCGAAGCAACACCCGATTTAGAATATGGCAAGCAGTTGACATTGCTTCGGCCCAAAAATACTTAGGCCGACGATATTCATTTAGCATCGTATTTGCCATTTCTTGCAACGTTCGATTCTTCCTTTCGATAACTCCATTTGATTGAGGAGTGTAGGGAGCCGAAAAGTTATGTGTGATTCCATGTTCATCACAGAAACTTGTGAAACTAGAATTCTCAAATTCTTTACCATGGTCTGTCCTTATGTAGACAATGGTATTGTTTTGTTGATTCTGAATCTTTTTGCATAGAGCGGAGAAAGATTCAAAAGCATCACTTTTGGCTTTGAGAAATTCCGTCCACGTATATCTTGAGAAATCATCAACTATCACCAGTGTATTAGAATTTCCTCCGAGACTTTGAACAGGATCAGGGCCAATTAGATCCATGTGTAGAAGCTCGAGAGGTCTTGATGTAGATATCATAGACTTTGCTTTATGAGTGGCTCGAATTTGCTTTCCAATCTCACAAGCATCACAAATGTGATCTTTTTGATAGTTTAACTTTGGTATTCCTCGAACATGATCTTTTGATGAAAGATTCTTTATCAGCTTCATGTTTGCGTGTCCTAATCTTCGATGCCATAGCCATGGATCATCATTAGTAGTGATTAGGCACACGTTCTTCACTTTACCCATGTCACAGGTGTAGACATTCTTGTTGCGAGGACATGCAAGAACTAACTTTCCATCCTTGTTCAAGATAGAACAGTGAGTAGGATAGAAGATCACTTTGTAGCCATTATCACAGAGTTGACTGATTGAAAGAAGATTGTATTTCCAAAAGTGACATCTCCAGCAGCAACCTTTTTAATATTGTTCAAGAGTGACTTGTTTCCAGTCATATGCCTTGAACAACCACTATCAAGGTACAACATGTCTGATTTAGCAGCAAGGCACACCTACAAATACAATCAATAAAACTTGTTGGTACCCTTTTGTCTTGAGGGTCCAGGGGTTAGTCCAACATAAGCATTTCTAGTATTTGCATGATAGAATTTAGGCATAGGATAATCATTTTGAGGCACATACAAATATCTAGATGCATGATTCCTAGTATTATAGACATGTTGCCTTAAATCATCTCTAGGATGCACATAGTTTCTATCATAACTGTAATAAGGAGTTGGATGATGATAGAAGCTCGGCTTAGGAACATTATAACTTTTAGAAATATTGCCTCTAGAATATGTACTCTTCTTTTCGTTTCCTTTTTGAAATACAATTGGTTGTTGATGATAGCTAAACCTTGGCTGCCTTTTATCTTTATAGGCACCACTTTTCTTTGGTATAGCTTTGTCAACCCGAGTGTATGATTTTGATTCTTTTGGAATCCATACATGCTCCCCCTTAATCTCACCACTCTTATACTTGCAAAAGGAGACAGTATGTCCAACTTTATTGCAATAAGAGCATTTTAGAGTAGGTGAAATGGGAGCAACTTTAGGTGGTTCCACACATGGTTTCACTCGTTCATTTTGAGTGTTTGCATTGTATCCCAAACCTTCACGGTTAAAGGATTTCTTTGAATATACCATCTTGTTTAGTGTCTCATTGCCATGTGTGAATCTTTGAACCACTATCTCAAGATTTTCTTTTTCTTTAATCAAGGAATCAATCTTATCGTTCAAAGATTTTTCTTGATCCTCGACTTGAGATACGAGCTTGAAATTTTCATCCTTTAGTCTTTTTGTTTCTAATAGAAACTTTTCTTCTTTTTCTTTTAAGACTAGGATCATCTCTTTTTCAATTTCAATAGAGCTCTTTTGATGACTCGGGGTTGACTTTTCTTGAATCAAAGATTCATTCTGAATCTTCAAATTCAATAAATCAACATAAAGCTTACAATTATTCTCATTTAATTGTATCTTCTCATTCTCCAATTCTTCAGCTTGTAGTAGCAAGGAAACATTCTCTATTTCAAGATTTGTGATGTTGTCCTTGTACTTGTTGATTTCAAGCTTTAAGGAGTCATTTTGATCATTGAGTGATTTCATATCATCCTCCTTTTCGATCATAGATTCCGTCATTCGAGTCAACTCTTTTTGTTGAACTTTACTCGAATCTTTTAGCTTTTCGTGTTCAGACCACGTAGATAGAAATCTTTGATGAGTATCACAATATCTACTATTTATATGAACTAGCAAATCAATTAGATCACTTTTAGACATGTCAAGAAGATTTAAGCTAGAGTCACTAAATAAATGCATATTTTCTAATACTTGTGAGGGACCACTTACCTCTTGGTTCGTAGTGGAATCATCTGAAGAAGTAGATGCATTGTCCGAAGCCATTAAGCATAGATTAACAATTTCTTCACTGGCTTCGGAGGCTTCTTCATCCTCACTAAGATCCCAACCGTTTTCTGCTACAAGAACACATCCTTTAGCTAGCTTAGGACACTCCCTTTTGTAGTGACCCGGTTGTTTGCATTCAAAACAAACATCTTGTGTCTCCTCTTGAATAGGCTCTTTAGGCTTGGGAGGAGTATAGTTGTTACTGTTGATGTTGTTGTTGTTCGCATTGTTGTAGGAATTTGAATTTGAATTTTGAATTCCTTTGCCTTTGTTGTAGCCCGAAGTAGGAAAATTACTCTTGTAGTTAGGAGTGTAATTTTGAGAGTAATTAGGCCTTCCATTAGAGTTGAACACTCTTTGTTGATTGTTCGATTTTAGGAAGCCTTTCCCATATCTTTGAGCTTTGCTTTGGTGCACACGACGAAGTTGTCTTGTTAACAAAGCGATTTCGCCTTCATCAAGATTTTTGAGTTCCTCGTTCAACTCTTCTTCGTTGTCATCATCATCGATTAATATGGCCTTAAGTGCCATATTCTTTTTCTTTTCTTCAACTTTAGGAACGACGATATCCGGAACATTGTCTTCCTCGTAAGCACGAAGATTTCCGAAGAGATTGTCAATGTGATAATCATTGAGATTTTGCATCTCTTTGATTGTAGTGACTTTAACTTTCCAACTTGGAGGTAGAGATTTAAGAAGTCGTCGATTCTTTTCATTTTGCGTATAGTTCTTTCCAAGTTGAGCAAGTTCATCAACAATTCTAGTGAATCTTGTCTCCATGTCGATGATGTTTTCTCCTTCTTGGAGTTTGAAGTTCTCGTACTCCATAATCAAAGTATCCATTCGAGAATCTTTGATATCAGTGGTTCCTTCGTATGTAACCACAAGTTTGTTCCACATTTCTTGTGCCGACTTGAAATTATTCACGCGCTTATATTCTTTTTCAGCAAGTGCACTTGTGAGAACCATTTCAGCTTTGGCAACGATGTTCATTCTATCTTCCTCGTCATGAGTATATTCACTCACTTTCTTTTCGTAGATGACATCATCAATAATTTTGGTTGGAATGATAATGCCATCCTCTATAGCCATCCAAACTTTGACACCTTGAGATCGAGCATAGATGCGGAATCTTGTTTTCCATGTTGCAAAGTTGGTGCCATCGAATAGAGGTGGTCGGGAGCTAGATAGACCTTCACCGCAACCAATGGTATTTAAATACGCCATTTAGGATCACTGCTTGTTGTGCCTGTATATCTGAAAATCACTTGACAAACACGTTAAGCAGCCCAGCTCTGATACCAATTGTTAGGTCCTGATTAAGGCGTTGAATTAAGCTAGAAGGGGGGGGGGGGGTTGAATAGCTTAATGTCCAATTAAAAATTATAATTGCCTTTTAAAAATATTTTCCAAGTTTTAAATATTTTTACCGTGTTGTTTAGCAATTATATGTGCGGAAGTAAAGAGCAAATATAACACGGTCGATTTTATCCTGGTTCGCGATGGAGCAACCTCTAATAGATAGTCTCACCCCTAGTCCAGTCCCCGAGCTCCTCTCCGGACTCGAGATTTTTCACTATAAGAAAGATGTACTCCTTATAGCTGGCGGAGAAGCCGTTACAATCTAAACTTACAAATATTTATCTTGGTCCGTAACTACCCGTTACAACCTCACAATAAATGTAAAACCTCTACTTGACTTATCTTAGAACGTAACTCCCCGTTACTTCTTCAAAGTCGATGTAGAACCTTGGTGTAGTCTTTCTACTTCTATGCTTTTGCCGGTCTCGGATCTTAGGTCTTAGATCTTGGATCTTTTCTTTTCTTCACGGTGCGAAGACGACTAACTCCCCGTTAGTACGTCTAAGACTTGGGTCTTAGAACAAGAATCACCTCACTTCACTTCACCTCACTGCAAATGTTAGAAAACAATATCTACGAAAACAAACAAGTTGTAAAAGATATGTTTTGAACTAGTATGTTACGGTACTAGTTCGGAGATGACAATAATATTCAAGTTATAAATATTAAAGTCAAGTTAGGTATACTTGTAAACAAGTATACGTTTGATTACTCCAAGTTAAGTTAATATGGAGAGTAATCAAAAAAAGTCTTTCTTTTTAAGCTTAAGAGCTTAGGACTTCACTAGTATTCTTTTTCTTTTAGATCAACTCTTTTATGATCGAAGAATACTTGATTTACAAATCTCCGTTTTGAGATAAATTTGAAGATCTCGGAGATTGTATAATATCCTCTCTTTTAACTTGATACACAAGCTTTTGAGGATATAAGAAAGCTTCCACGAACAAGGTTCGGAATATTCGATATCTTTCCCGAGATATATAAAGTTAGGTTAGTGCGGGATCGAATAAGCTTTCTTTAGCTTCTTCAAAGTTTAGCAAGGATAATAACAACAATGAAAATGTTGCTAAACTTTTCTTTTGAAGCTTTCGTGTATAAAAGCCGTTAGAATCGTATCTTTCTCTTCCACACAATGCTAAGGCGATAGATGGAAGTACGATCTTGCTTTTATAACGAATTTGACTCTATGTCAAATATCTGCCTTATTGGAGATAAGTACTCTTGAACTTTAGTTCAAATCAAGTGAGCACTTTCATGGATTTTTGTTTGTTCTTTTTGTTCTCTTTAAAAGAGAAAGATATATCTTTGATATATTGAACAAATCCGGATCTTTTGGTGTCTTTTGGGGAACCTTTTAGAAGAACTTGTAAGATGAAAATAAGTTGGGTACATAGTTCTAAAACAAAATGGTCGGTTAAGACACAAATAACAAGCTAAGTAGAAACCACTTACGGGAGATGAACGGAAAAGTTCGCCGGAAAAATTCGCCGGAGGTTCGGCCGGATTTAGGCACTATGAACTTACTTGGGCAGCCCTTACAAAGGCGTGGAAGTGGTTGTGGTTGAGCTCGATTAGTGTAAGAAAGCTTGTAGATCAAAACCTTGAATATATGAATATATATTTGAGAGTGAGAAGGTTTTGGTGGAGAAGTATATTTGAGAGAGAATATAAACTTGTATTTCTTGATAACTTCTGAAAATCTCAGCACTTTCTTGGCTCTTAGCTTGGGAGTATTTGGTGTGTGGGAGGTTGGTATTTATAGAGGAAAGTGGGTGGAATGAATGGTTGAGATGAAAGGAAAATGAAGGGTGGAGATCAAAAGGGTGTGGATTGTGGTTTTGTTGTGTTAGTTGCCCACTTGTATAATAAGACAAACAACTTTATGGGAGAATTCTCAGCTGATTTGTGTCACTAGAGGACAAGCACGCTTCCCAAGAATTTGATTAGTAACGTAACTTTGTATCGTTATTAAATGCGACGATTTTTCGAAACCTCCAATAAATTACACCAAAAATATGATAAATCATAGAATATTGAAAAATGGTGGTCTGGAAATTTTAGTCAATTTTGGTCAAAGTTGACTTGGTCAAACGTCCAATCAAAGATCCCAGTCAGCCCCTAAAAAATAGCGTCCGGACCAAACTTCTCAGAAAATTATGAAAACTTTACTATGCACCAAAAACATTATTCAAATTATATATCTACAGTTTCAAGTCATTCTAGCAAGTAGAAGTATTTTATTTGGATTTAAAACGATAAAACCAGTCTCTGGTTTTGAATAAAATACGATTAGCCTTTTTCTAGTTTGAACAGAACTTTGGCTAATATTTTGACTTGAGTAAAACACTTAAAATATATTTCCTTGAAGATAAAATATTTGAGATTTGAAGGAAATATTTTTATGATGTTAAAAGAATTTATTCCATAGAATAATACATTGTATAAATGGGGAATAAATCTTTAAAATCTGAGACTTGAATAAAATATTTTTTTTTGTCTCTTTAAATAAATGTCAAAAGAGTGTTCTAAAGAATATAATGGATGTATATTCCTTGTTCAAATTTCTTTTGCATTTTGTTTTTGCAATTGTAAAACAAGAAAATATCATTACTAGATATTTCTCGTCCGATAAATTGCGATTTAAAACCTTTGAATATTCCTTAGATAAATATTGAAAATCTTTTTGTAAATATGGAGTATCACTTATATTTGTATAAAATAAATATATTTTGGAAATCCTTTTTGAGCTAGAGTTGACCATTTGACTTTTGATAAAATCATTTAAATAATATGTCCTAATGGAGAGGATTCTAAGTGTATTTAAATTTTATGTGAGTTATACGAATACCAAAATAATCATTTATCGAAGATGTCCTTTCATTATCTCATGCAATGCAATCTGGATCAAATCAAGATGGTGGTCAAAGATGAAGACATCTCAGAAAGCATGCGTAAGACAAAGATGTGCAGCATTGTTTAGATTAGAGTGCAATTTGTATTTCAGTTAAAAGCTTTGTAAAACTTGGAGTATATAACCAAGTTAGTAGCATCAGTTGAAAGAGTTCGAAAAACTTGAGAGAAAATCTGAGAGTTAGAAACTGTTCAAGTGATGAACCTGCAGCTGTGCGAATTGTAATCAACCCACAGATTCTTCAATATAAAGTTTCACGGGTGGATCATTCAATCCACCCGTATTTTTAATACTTGGTGTTTTTTTTGTTTTGCTGTTTTTAAAGTGTTTGTGTTCTTGAATATTTTATTTTGTAAAAGATTGTATTCAACCCCCCCCCCCCTTCTACAATCTTTCTTATAGTTGGTGTAAAATAACAATTGGTATCAGAGCCAGGTTCCCAACAAACAGGGAAAAAGATCAACACTGCTAGAGAAAGAGAAGGATGCTGGAGTGAAGATTCCTGTTCTTGACAGAGATAACTACTTTCACTAGAAAGTTAGAATGCACCTGCATTTGTTGTCTATTGACGAGAGTTATGTGAACTGCATTGAAAAAGGACCTCATGTCCCCATAAAGGTTTGTACCAGTGTTGGAGCTGATGGTGAAGACATGGTAGGTAAAATGATTCCAAAACCTATCCTTGAATACTCTCAAGAAGATACTGAAGAAGTGCACAAGGACAAGAAAACCATGAACCTTCTATTCAATGGTTTGGATCAAGAAATGATTGATAGTGTTATCAGCTGCACCACTGCCAAAGAAGTTTGGGACACCATCAGGACCATCTACGAAGGGAATGAGCAAGTGAGAGAAAACAAAATGCAGTTGCTGATTCAACAATATGAGTCTTTCCATTTCAAGGCTGGCGAAAGTTTAAGTGAAACATTTAACAGATTTCAAAAGCTGTTAAATGGTCTGAAACTTTTTGGAAGAGTATATCAAGTTAAGGATTCAAATTTGAAATTCTTGAGAGCTCTTCCCAAAGAATGGAAACCCATGACAGTCTCTCTCAGAAACACTCAAGAATTCAAAGACTACACTCTTGAGAGACTGTATGGAACTTTGAAGACCTATGAGCTTGAAATGGAACAAGATGAAGAGATAGAGAAAAGCCAAAAGAAAGGGTACTCATCTGTTGCTCTAGTTGCATCTCTTGATGATACAGTCAAGGACAAGGGAAAATCTCAAGTTGAAGAAACTGAGAAGTTGGTCAAAGAAGAGAGCTCAGAATCAAGCAAAGGAAAAGGAAAAGATGTAGCTGATTCTGGTGAAGAAAGTGATGGGATTGATGAGCACTTGGCCTTCCTGTCAAGAAGATTCTCCAAACTGAAATTCAAGAAGAATTTCAACCCTGCCATATCATTTAAAGGCAATTCCAAGCCTGACAGAAGCATGATGGATAGATCCAAATTCAAGTGCTTCAACTGTAGAAATGCAGGTCACTTTGCAAATGAATGCAGAAAGCCAAAAGCAGAGAAGAGGTCCAGTGAACATATGGATTACAAAAAGAAATATTATGAACTTCTCAAGCAAAAAGAAAGAGCATTCATTACAAAGGATGATTGGGCAGCTGGAGATGATTCTGATGAAGAGGAGGATTTTGTCAATCTTGCTCTAATGGCCAACTCCACAGATCAAGAAGAAAACACTGGAAGCAGTAGTCAGGTATTCACTACAAACTTAGTAGACTTAACTAAAGATGAATGCAATGCTACTATCAATGAAATGTCTACTGAATTATATCATTTGCATGTCTCTTTGAAGTCTCTTACTAAGGAAAATTGTAGAATTAAGGAAGCTAACACCTTTCTTAGTGATAGAATCAGTGCTCTAGAAACTCAGTTCATTGAGTTTGAGAAATTGAAGATTGAATGTCAAACAACCAAAGATGATCTTTTGGCTGTCTTAAAAAGAGAAGAGATCATAAGGAAACAGCTTGATAAGGAACAAGAAATAATTGCCAAATGGAAATCTGGGAGAGATGTTTCCACTAATATCATCAACATGCAAGGTGGAGAAACCTTTGTTGAGAATGAATGGAAAAGAAACAAGAAAGCTCTTGAGATCTCTGAGATCAGCTCAAGTGATGAGAATACTAATGATGATCATCAGTTGAAAACCAAAGCTTCAACTGATGAAAGCCATCAGCTGAACAAAAACTCATCAGTTGACAAGAAAGTTCTCAAGAAACTCAACAAGAAATATGGTCCTGTTAAGAAGAACTTTGTCAAAGGTGAGAATAATTCTTCTGAGATAGTGTGAGAGTGTGAACAACATTCATAGTTCCAGTAACAAGACTAAGAAGAAATTGGATGCTAGTGAGCCTAAATCAGAAGAGACTAAAAAGAAAAAGGGGAATAGAAATGGTAAGATTGGAGTCAATAAGCACACTAATTACACACCCAATGCCAGTGCTCCTAGGAAAACTTGCAGTAAATGTGGTAGTTAAATCATTTATCTGCTAATTGTAAAACTGTGATTGCTCCTAATTTACTATTGCCTATTCCTATGCCATCTGTTCCTCACATGAACTTATCTGCTATGAACATGATGCCTGGTTTATTGCCTCACAATTCATATTCTCAGACTGGCATGCCATATATGTTCAATCCATATTTCAATGCCTTTAATATGCCTCAATTCCATTCAAACCTGCATGGTATAAACAATGTATGCATGCCTCAAATGCCTGTGTTTAAAAGCAATGTTGAAATTCCCATTTCTCAACCAAAACCAAAGATTGAACCACTTCAATCCAAGGGAAAAGTTGAGAATGAAGGGAAAGCTATTAAGACTAAGAAATCTGGACCAAAAGCAATTTGGGTACCAAAATCAACTTGATCTATTTTTGAAAATGTGTGCAGGGAAACCATAAGAAGAATTTGTAGTTTTTGATGATAAAAAGATTCAAGGATTGACAGATGAAGGATTTCATGACAATCTCAGATTTGAGAATGAAGGTGAAGGTGATCTATATGACAGTGATGATGATTGTGATGATTCTGTTCAGAATGCTGGAATTAATCCTGGAAGTAATATTCCAACTGATTAGAACTTGGCACAGGAGATAACTGCCATTGGAAACTCAACTGAAGCATCGGTTGAAACTACTTTGGAAGCATCAGTTGAAACTCCTCAAGGATCATCAGTTGAAAGAATGTCTCAAAATTTCAATCAATCCAGAAATAATGAGATGTCAAATTTAGGGGGAGCTTTTCAACATGGTGATCTGAACTATAACAATGAAGCTACATCATCAAGACAATCACCTCCACCTCAGAGAAAGTGGACAAGGGATCATCCTTTTGAATTAATTATTGGAGATGCAAATGCATCTGTACAAACAAGAAGAGATACTCAAGATGAGTGTTTATACAGTGCATTTCTTTCACAGGATGAACCTAAAGTAATAGAAGATGCTCTCAAAGATGCTGATTGGGTTCTTGCTATGCAAGAAGAATTAAATCATTTTGAGAGAAACAAAGTATGGAAGCTGGTACCCAAGCCTAAGAATAGAACAATTGTAGGCACAAAATGAGTATTCAGAAACAAAATAAATGAAAATGGAGTTGTCACTAGAAACAAAGCAAGGCTTGTGGCTAAAGGATACTCTCAATCTGAGGGAATTGATTTTGATGAGACATTTTCACCAGTTGCAAGATTAGAAGCCATAAGAATCTTCTTGGCCTATGCTTCTCATGCAAACTTTAAAGTCTACCAAATGGATGTCAAAAGTGCTTTTTTCAATGGTGAACTGAAAGAGGAGGTGTATGTGTGTCAGCCACCTAGTTTTGAAGATCCAGAATTTCCAGAGTATGTTTATTTTTTATTGAAAGCACTTTATGGTTTAAAGCAAGCACCAAGGGCCTGGTATGACACTCTATCTCAATTCTTATTAGATAATCATTTTTCTAGAGGAACTGTGGATAAAACACTATTTTACAGAAATATAAATGGTGCTTTTATTTTAGTTCAAATTTATGTAGATGATATAATTTTTGGTTCTACAGATGAGAAACTTTGCAAAAAGTTTGCTAATCTAATGAAAAGTCAGTATGAAATGAGCATGATGGGAAAGCTCACCTACTTTCTTGGTTTACAGGTTAAACAAGTAAAGGAAGGTATATTCATAAATCAAACTAGGTACATATATGATTTACTTAAGAAGTTTGATTTAATGGATTGCAAAGAGGCTAAGACTCCTATGCCAACTGCCACTAAATTGGAGTTAAGTCCTAATGAGAAATCTATGGATATCTCTAATTATAGAGGCATGGTTGGTTCTCTTTTATACCTGACAGCTAGTAGACCAGATATTATGTTTTTCACATGCCTCTGTGCTAGATTTCAAGCTGATCCTAAAGAATCACATCTTATTGCTATAAAAAGAATATTCAAATATCTTAAGGGAACACCAAATCTTGGCATTTGGTACCCTAAAGACTCTGGATTTGATCTAATTGGATATTCAGATGTTGATTTTGCAGGATGCAAAATTGATAGAAAAAGTACAACAGGCACATGTCAATTTCTTGGAGATAGGCTGATTTCTTGGTTTAGCAAAAAGCAACACTCTGTTTCAACCTCTACAGCTGAGGGTGAATACATTGTAGCTGGAAGTTGTTGTGCACAAATATTGTGGATGAGAAATCAATTACTTGATTATGGTTTAAATCTCTCAAAAATCCCAATATTCTGTGATAACACCAGTGCTATTGCTATAACTGAAAATCCAGTGCAGCACTCAAGAACCAAGCATATTGACATCAAATATCACTTCATAACAGAACATGTGATGGCTGGTACAGTTGAAATGCATTTTGTTCCAAGTGAAGAACAAATTGCAGATATTTTCAAAAAGCCTCTTGATGAATCCACATTTACAAGGTTGGTAAGTAAATTAGGTATGTTAAATTTCTCCTAATTTATAGTGAATTTTTTCTGTAATTTGGCACTAAATTTAATTTTTCAAAATTAAATTAGTTATGACTCTGGATAGAATGTGTAATATTTCAACTGATGAAATAGTGAAATTGTTTCAATTGATGTTTGAAACAATACTTTATTGTCTTGTTTTTCTTTCAACTGATGACATTAGTTGAAAACGCTTTCAACTGATCATCATCAGTTGAATAAGAAGTTTAAAGAGGCGCTTATTTCATCCGTTGAAACTATTATCAGATCTGAGCCGTTGAAATTTCCTTTATCTCTCCTCTACTTTATACATACGATCATGTGTGTAATTTTTGTAGAGTTAAATAAGAGTTATTTCTTCTCAACGGTAAATTTTCAGCCAATCACAGCAATTTTCAGAGAAAGTATTTAAGCGTTTTAGTTTATTTTCATTTCTTT
Source organism: Daucus carota subsp. sativus (assembly GCF_001625215.2). NCBI lineage: Eukaryota > Viridiplantae > Streptophyta > Magnoliopsida > Apiales > Apiaceae > Daucus > Daucus carota. The sequence goes on along the minus strand of NC_030382.2, from coordinate 5,141,961 downwards.
TCATTACACTCTTTCGAATTCACAAACTCCCTCTCTCTCTGTGCAAAGACAAGTTTCATCTTCTTCAAGCTTTTTATGTAAACTGCAATGGCGCCAATGAAGAAATACACTTCTCCTACTAACTTCATCTATGCGAAGAACAACTTTGCCTCTTTTGTGGACACCAAAGCGGTAGAGGAAAAAGAGTTTCACAGGATGATGGAATTCATCAAAGCAAGCCAACTCTCCCACGCCATGCTTTCAACTCCAACTGTCTATCATGAGGTTGTGGAAGAGATATGGACTTCGGCTGAATTTAACAGTGAGGATGATACTATCTCCTTCTCTCTTAAAAACAATATTCATGTTATTAACTGTGATGTCATGAATGCATGCTTTAAAATTCCTGATAATACTGTTACTTCTCTACCTTCTGACATTCAACTGGTTAATATGTTATATGCCATGAATTATGTTTTGCCTACTGATGCATTAAGTAAAATAGAGAGGAGAGGTCTTAGGAGAGAGTGGCACATCCTTCAAAATCCAAATCCTGTAAACCAACCTCAAGTGCCTCCCAAAAGGCACCTATTGTAAAAACCAAGAAACATAAACCTGAGGGGAGTGTGATTGGAGGAAGTGAGGGGGAGGGACAGGGTGAACATCAAAGAAACCCTGAGGATAAGGCTGGAGAGGTGAGTGATAACCAGCCTAGCCACTCTGTAGTCTCCCAAAAGACTGTAGAGATTAACAAAGATTCAAACACATCCCTAGCAGCATCCTCCCAAAAGGATGTTGCTATTGAAAATAGTCCCCATCCAGGGACACAACAAAAGAGGGGGAGGGACACACAGTTACCAATTAAGGCCTATGGGAGAAAGAAGCACAAAAGTGACAAGTCCAAGCACTCTGCACACACTCAGGTATCTATTCTAGATTTTCTGCCTGCAAATTCTCAAAGTCAGTTTGATGTGACTCCAATAAATGTGGAGTCACAACCCCCCCTCTACTTCTCAACCTATCTTACACATACATGATCTCACCAATTCTACAGCTCAAACACTTTCCCCTACCTCTTCTGTGGATGTGGAGTTAATTCACACCACAATTGTAAATTCTTCATCTTTAGATTTCATGGAGAAGCCCCTCTCTGAGATTGATCATCATCATCTTGATGATTTGTTGGATCTTTCTCACCAAATTTCTTCTTCTGTGACAATGTGTTTTGTGGATTTACATTCAAAATCAATCACCACAGACTCAACTGTCACAGCTTCTTTGCCTTTTTCTTCTTTATCTACAACTGATCTCCTCCATCAGTTGAAGTGTTTGTCCTTCAACTGATGTGCTTAACAGCCTTCATCAGTTGAAAACCTCATCTATACATGTTTCAACTGATGTCCCTCATCAGTTGACAACTACTAGTACTTCAACTGATCTACCATCTTCTACGGTAGTTGATAACATAATAGCACAAACACTACTAGGACTGAGTGAAGTGAGTTCTGGAGTGGAGAGGCAGCCTTGGGAGCTGGCAAAAGGAGAGAGAGTGGAGAGGCAGCCTTGGGAGCTGGCAAAAGGAGAGAGAGTGGAGAGTCTGGCTACTTCTTCTAGCCAGGAAAAAGGAGAGAAATTGAGTGGCCCTTTAGAAAGGGTAAGTGAGGGAGAGGTGAGTTGTGTGGTGAGCCAAGGGGAGCCCTTGATGCAAGAACATCGAGATTATGAGAGAAATGCAGGTGTCAATGAAGGGTTTAGTGAGCAAGAATATCAAGCTGAATACAGATCCATATTGGATAGTGTGCCACTAGACCCTGAGACTTTCACTCATGGAATGCCTTCCATTGAAACCTTTGCAAGACTGGACAATCAAGCAGCTGAGAAGAGTCTGAATTTGTATCACACTACATCATCCATGTGATAAGTGGATTGCATATCCACTTGGAAGCCTTCGTTTTGACTTAAAATGATCGAATGGCCTGAAGCTTTTGATTTTTTGATATTTTTTAGTGTGGTGTTATGTAGGTTTCTTGGAAGGAGGATGAAGAGGAGAATCATAGCTTTCATTGAAAAAAAACGGCGAAGCAATCGGATGCCCGAGGAGAGAGTTATGGGCAAAGAAGCGTTCTGCCATTGTGAGGCCCCCGCCTGAGATGTGAGGCCCCCGCCTCACGCTCTGGGCGGGATTTTTAGCCCGTTTTGACCGTTTTTGATCCGTTTGAAGGCCCGTTTGCTGGGGAAGTACAAGAAAGGCTTGGGAGACTAAAAACATAACCTAGAAACATTCTAAGGAGCACGTGACGGCTACGGAGAAGATCAAGATCGAATTTCATACTTTTTACTTTTGTAATTCTTCGAAGTAGGCGTAACTTTGGATGCTCGTTTCGGATTTGTTTCTTAACACTTATTCTCGTACTTTGACTTTGTTTTTTATATTCAGTACCATGTTTACATTCGAACCCATGATGATGAGAAGTTCGATTATGAGCTAATCATTATCGTGGGATTCTAGCGGATTTATATATGGATTTCAGTAGTTGATTTGCCTTAATTATTTATGTGATGAATGTTTGATTTCTTCGTATTGGTTGTGCTTATTCTTCTTAGATGCGTAGCTAACATCTAATTTGTGGGTTAACCTTTATTGAAGCGACAGTGGATATATTGATTTAGAACTTGCCATGCGAACATAGGATTATGTATTCGATATACATGATTAGTTGTGTGATTTTACCCATCTTGCATCGCCCTATGTAATCTCGATAGATGACTTGCTCTTCAACCGTTATGTTTTCAAATTCTATAGACGTATAGGGTCTAAGCATAATTGGTGTCTGTTTACCTTCTATCTTAATTGTGGATGTGTAGCAGTATGGTGCACGTATAACGACAGTTAGCGTGTATCAGTTTCGTGTTATCTGATTAGTTATCAACCATCACATATCGATAAGGCATAACTCTGAATGAAGTATATAATGAAGTTAGAATCTCATGATTTATTCTCATTAGTAATTCGATTTTAATTCTCTTAGTTATAATTCGACTTCAATTAGTTAAATTAGATTAAACCAACCAAATTGTTATTTGTCCAAGCATTGAATAATAATCATACATTGGTGCATAAGTGCATAATTCTGAATACACCAGTCTCTGTGGGAACGAACTGAATTTGATTCTTTACTACTTGTGACCACGTACGCTTGCGTGATTTTGTATTGCAATTCTTTTCCTGATAGCAGGTCATATGTATTGGGGCATTGGTCATGGCCTAAAAGATATTTTAGAGGCTCATAAAGGTCCATTTACGGGTTAGGGACATAAAGGCCTATATGAGATCCTAACAACATCGTGGCATGCTCAATTATATCTTAACCTAGCTATGTTATGCTCTTTAACCATTATTGTAGTTCACCATATGTATTCTATGCCCCCTTATCCGTATCTAGCTACTGACTATGGTACACAACTGTCATTGTTTACACATCACATGTGGATTGGTGGATTTCTCATAGTTGGCGCTGCTGCGCATGCAGCCATTTTTATGGTAAGAGACTATGATCCTACTACTCGATACAATGATGTTAGGTCCAATCAGACGTAGAAGGGGGGGGGGTTGAATACGTCTTACCAATTTCTTCAATTTAATTTAATTGCGGATAATTCTGTTTCAGTCCAAGTTAAATCAATCGTAAATAAATAACTCCAGCAAGTCGGGGAATATTCTTTGTATTAGAAATAATCCTCAGGTGCTACAAATTCCAACACAAGTGTCGGCTGCAGAGACTACAATCACTCTATTACAAACTCTCGATAAAAGCGATATTCTAATTTAACTCTCGAGAATGTGTATAGTGTGTGCACTTACAAAGTGTGTAGTTGTTTTCAAATGAAAACATCAAGCTCTATTTATAGGCTTTCCAACAACTAACCATGGTTAACGAGTTCGTCCTGGACGACTTGAGTTCGTCCAGGACGGATTCGATTTATAAAAATAAATCTAACTCCTCATAACACAAGAGATTGGCGCCACTTTCAGATACATATATATATAAATATATGTATAACTAAGTTGCGCTCCATATTTACTTATATGTGTATTCTAGTGGCTTCACTTGTGAGAGTCAAACTTTGCGCCTCCTGAAGTCAAATGATGCGCCATACAGTGTTCTCCTGTAAGAAATCACTTAAAATATTTCTAAGTGTTTCAGTCAATTGTTGCGCCTTTGGTGGTCAAACCCTGCGCCTTCCTCTACTCTTCACCGTGTAAACACTTGGAATAAAAACCAAGTGAAGTTGCGCTTGAGCTTTTACTCTGTGAGGCGCAATCTTTGACTTTCTCTGAGTCAAAGGTTGCGCCAGTTCCATTGTTTGCTCTCTATGACTTAGAGAAAAAAAATCCCTTGGATACACTCACAACTGTTGAGCGCAAGCTTTGACTTTAGTCAAAGTTTGGGCCTCAAACAGTGTAGTGTCTACACATAGCTATGCCTTAGACAAATTTACAAGAGCAAAACTTGCGCCTCATATATGCATACATATATATATCTATATATTATTAATTGTGTTAAGTTAATTACTTGAATTCATTTGTATTCAAGTAATTCACAATAAATAATATATGTATATGTATATATATATATATATATTACGTATCACTTAAATCCCTTGACTTCTTCTGAACCATTTTAATTTGACTTGATCAATTAATCCGTTGATCGAATCCGCTGAATACTTTCGTACATCCTGACGTCCTGTGCACTGGTCTGGTTCACGAACGACTCGAACTGAAATAATTCTTTGAATCCTTTGCTTGATAATATACTTGATCAGTCATTCCGGGTTAGATGTTGCTTCGATAAATTTGATTATAAATAATCAAATTAAATATACTGGAATCTTCTGGTCTTTGATACTTGATCTTCAGGCAATCTTGATAGCAGAAACACATTGTACTTTATTCTTCACTGAGGCTTGAACATGTTAATGAACTTCTTTCAGTGGACGGATGCTCGTCTTAGATATCTTGATTGTCTTTGTCTGTTCGTATCGAATCTCCAACCTGTAGATTCATGTATAATACTTACGTATTGTTTCCTGTCTTTCGTTGTGATGAGTTATCGTAATTACATTTATGTTACATTATTCTTTACAATCTCCCCCTATTTGATTGTTAGAGTTCGACAAGCAAATCCTTTAAGAGGATAACTCAACTGACACAATGAAAAAGCATACTAATTTAAACAGGAAATAATACTAAGTACAGTCTGGATTATATCTTACAATTTCCAGAAATCAAAAGTAAATACAAGCAGCCATTGTTCCTCTAGACTGAACTAATCTTTCCTTGGCTTCTTGGCTCTTGCATTCATCAGATTAAGCTCAGCTCTCCTCTTTGCAGCTTCCTCTACTCTCTTCTGAGTGAGTTTATTCTCAATTTCTTCAATCCTTGCAGTTATGGTACTCAGTGCCACTTGCTCCAGTGTATTCTCAGGTGGTGGTTGCTCCAGATTTTTCTTCATCTTCTCTAAAGTTTGTAGATGGACCATCTTCTTCAACTTCTTAAAAGTGATATTCAGCTCCATTCCTTCAATTTTCATGATGACTCTTGATGGATGAGCACGAACCCTTGAAGTGTTGTGAACAGTCTCTACAGCTTTCCTTATCTCCAGAAGATCAATCACATCTCTGAGCACACTCTTGTCTTCTTTTACTACTGACCACTTAACAGCAGCAACTGCACGAATAATTCTTTGGAGGAGAATTTTCCAATCTCTGTAAGTGGTATAGCAATGGCCTCAGAGTCTTTCTTCTTTTTGAATATAATGGATGTTGGATTGTAAGTGACAACAGGAGCATTTGGATTCTCAGGTACTTCAGGGTTGAGTGGAGGCAATGGATATGGTGGTTGACGATTGATGGCTGATAAGTCCAAGTCTCTCAGAGCAGCAAAGTTCAGACGATAGGCATATAGCAGTTCAGCAGTTAGTCTTCCCTTGCTTGTCCTTGAGCACTTCTCCCTGACTTGAGCTTCCAGATATTTCAGTATACGAGGATTGTAAGTTGACAATGCTTCATCAGTGAGTCCAATACTCTGAATCATACCATCCTTGAAATACTTGATAACTGAAGGCTTGTCATGAATTTCTAGTCCAATATCAGTGATCCACTCTTCCACCTGTTAGGGTTATACTGAAATATTCGTTTGAAGTATATAACAATTATTTGAGAATCTTCAATGCATGTTTTCACATTGTCTGTATATTATATATTGTAGACAATTTAGTATCAAATGGGATAGCAGAAGATTAGATTGTCAGATTCCTTATATAATATAATAAAGGTTCACAGTCGCAGTGGTGTTAGACAAACCACTGGAACGGCTGAAGTATTATTTGGAAATAGTTTGTCTTGACTATTGAATAATATTTATATACTTTGTGTATATTGAACGGGATCAAAATAGTAGAATAATTGTTTCTTTAATTCTGACAATAAAGAACTAAGATTCTATGATGTTATTAATGCTTAAGTTCTTAATCCGGATATAGTGATTGACACTTGTATTTAATGCACATGCCTTGACTCATAAATTAAGTAATTTATTTTAAATTACGAATTTATGTATTGGGCAATGACATTATATACAGAGTGGGATATTGACTATAAAAGGAAACCGTGTCCGAAAAATATATTCGGGTGATGATGTCCTCTTGAAAGCTCATAAAGATAATTATGCTTTAGTCCTGCAGGCAGATTTGTTCTTGCATAATTATAAGGTTGAGTGGATGATCAAGGATAAAAGATATTAATTAAATTAATTGTCAGAAATTAATTTAATTAATGGACATGCGATATCTTAAACATGGGGAATTTATAAGCAATTAATATGGGAGCCGAATTAAATAATTAATTTACGGAATTAGGAAAGGTAGTGCAAATATTAGTTCTTTAGTGGATAGAATTAATATTTAATGACATTGGGCCTGGCCCGGAATGTCATTAGAAGGCCTGACCTAATGATCCATGATCCCTGCTGTAGCCTATATATATTCTCGTTTTTCTAAAGCTGAAAAACACACCAAAACGAATTAATCCTAGAGTCAGAGAGAGGCAGACGTTTTTCTCAAGGAGACAGCTAGGGTTTTGGGTTTTCGAAGCTTTAAGGAGAGGCACACCTTGGGAGATCGAAGGCCACACTTCGTCCAAGGAGAATCAAGGAATACAGTAGAAGACGTGGATTTGAATCGCTTGCGCCGTAGCGATTAAGGTTAATATTCTGTTCGAACTTTTAATTAGTATCATAAAACGCAGGACCAAGGTCCGATTGTTGCTACAATGGCATCAGAGCGAGGTTGCGGTTCTGCGATTTATGATATGTAGTCCATGTCATGATTATATATGCATGTATTTAGTGATTCTGTGATGCAGGTCGTTGTCCACTATTATGGCCGTGTTTTAATTATTCTGTTATGTTTGGATTCCACGTGGTTTATCGTGGCTGTTGTAAATCACGAGGGTTGATCGTGATAGTTTAATCTTGTAATTCAATTTGTAATTGTTTTAGATTATGATCTGATGTAATAGAATAGGATGGTTCGCCTGTACAATTTGTATGTAATTGTTTGATCAACGGGGCTGCAAGAAACAGAGATCTTCCGCTGCTGCGATCTGTTGCCGCTGCTGCGATCTGTTGCCGCTGCTATTTAGGGTAACTTTTGCATACGATGTCCGATTTGGGCTCATAATACCTTTTCGGGGACGGCAGAACTAGACGGACAGGCTCCAAATCGACGTAGTCCATTTGGTGCAGTTTTTCAGGGCGTTCTGAGGCTGTTTAGGCCTCCAAACGGGCTCTCGAAGATTTTCGGAATTTTTCGAAGGATGATTTCGAAGATGTTTTTCCGGGGCCATAATAGTGGATGTGTTTCATTATGTTTTACATAATTTCTGCCTTTTCTTGATTATTGCTACTATGTGTTTCTTGTCTGTGTTGTTATGCCATGTGATACTAACCCTTCGCATGCTAGAATGACATGGACATAGGGATGTTTTTAATTAATGCTTTAATCATGCTAGTATGCTGCTATGTTATGTGTTCTTTATGTGTTCTTTATGTTGCTATAACCATGATAGTATGCATGTGGACTTCGAAGAAATAACATAGGGCGATGCATCTAGATTAAAATCCTCAAAGTAAATTCTAAGTGGGAGAGGGAGTTAATATGGTATTAAATCCCATGGTCTCCATCATTGTTTGTATGTAATTTAACATATAAGGCGAATATAAATTATGTATACGTCACCCATCGTGGCATGTAATTTATGGTGCCTAGAATGTTATAGATATTACTGGAACAAACTTCTTGAATTAATACGAATAGATACGAATTTTCTTTATCTCTGATTTGGGGCGATTTCTAAGGCTTATGGGTATTAAGTGAGACCGATGTGACTCCTCCACTGCCTAGAAGTCAAACCAGACACGAATATTGAATTGAAGTATTCTATTCGAGAAATATTGGAAGGTATACATGCCGCCCATCGTGGCGTACCAAGTTCCATAGGTTTCGGGTAATTTAAGATTTGATGATGGTATACACTTAGCTATGAAAAATAATATAGACCACCCCAACGTGGCTTATTGTTTAGTAATAGGACCGAAGTAACGTTTAAACAAATTTAGGTGGTATACATGTCACCCATCGTGACGTACCAGAAACTTATGGTGTTTAAACGTTAGTGCATTTAATTTTAATAATTGTTAGAGGAACCAATAGGACTTAATTTTTTATGCACCCTTCTTTATGTGTAATGTGATTTTTTCGTGCATGATTCTCAGGATATAATGGGGTTTAATCCACTGTTCACCATACTTAAGGATAACAAACTTACCGGACCTAACTATATTGAATGGAAACGTAATTTGGACATTGTGTTGACTGCTGAGGAGTACAAGTTTTGCACTTATGAACCCAAGCCTGAGCAGCCCGCTGCTGATGCTCCTGATGAGGAGAAAGAGTATTATAAGCGGTGGACAAAGGCTGATGAGATGTCGCGATGTTACATTCTGGCAGCAATGTCGGGTGTTTTGCAGCATCAGCATCAGGCTATGGCCACTGCTTCGGATATGCTCTTTAATCTCAAGGAACTTTTTGGAGATCAGAATAGGGCTGCTAGGCAAGTAGCCATGAAGGCTTTAATGAACACTCAGATGGCTGAAGGTACACCTGTAAGGGATCATGTTCTCAAGATGATGTCACATCTGAATGAGATAGAGATCCTTGGTGCAGAGCTTGACGGGGAAACCCAGATTGACATTGTCCTTATGAGCTTGCCCAAGAGTTTTGAGCAGTTCCGCTTGAATTACAACATGAATAAGAGGCAGTATAGTCTTGCGGAACTGCTGACAGAACTTCAGGCAGCTGAAGGATTATTTCGCCAGAGTGTTCAAGTGAATGTGGCTGAGAAAGGTTCTTCCTCTAAGCCGAAAGGCAATAAGAAGAAGAAAAAGGCTCAGACACAGCAAGCTGTGAAGGCAGTGGGGGTTCAAGGTGGTGTGAAAAAGCCTAAGGGGAAGTGCTACCGGTGCAAGCAGTCGGGTCACTGGAAAAAGGATTGTCCTCTTCCTAAGAAGACAAACAATACTGGTATGTCTCTTTCTCTAGTTACAGAAACATTTATAGCGGCTATATCTACGAGCACTTGGTGTGTAGATACTGGGGCCACTGATCATGTTTGTAACTCTATGCAGGGGTTCCAGCAATCCAGAATGCTTAGAGATGGCGAGATATACGTGTTCATGGGAGATGCTACGAAAGTAGCAGTAGTTGCAGTAGGAGTTATTCATTTATCTTTTGGTTCTGATAGGATTTTGGTTTTGAACAATTGTCTTTATGTACCTTCTTTTAGAAGGAATTTGATTTCGGTTTCTAAACTTGCTATGGATGGTTATAATGTTTGTTTGGATCGTAATGTTTCTATTATGATGAATAAACGGATTATATGTTCTGGTACATTGCAAGACAATTTGTATATAATTAATCCAAGTCAACCCGCACTGCAACTACAACATAGGGTATTGAATAACACATCTTCTACCTCTAATAAAAGAAAGGAACCTTCTAGTTTGAACCAAACACATCTTTGGCACTTGAGATTAGGTCATATTAACTTGAGGAGGATTCAAAGACTGGTAGTAGACGGGCCTTTAGGCTCATTGGCAGTGGAGCCATTTCCAGTTTGTGAATCCTGCTTGGAAGGTAAAATGACCAAAAGGCCTTTTAAGGCAAAGGGGAATAGAGCCAAAGAAGTGTTAGGATTGGTTCACTCTGATTTATGTGGACCTATGAATATCCAAGCAAGAGGTGGTTATGAGTATTTCGTCACTTTTATTGACGATTATTCTAGATATGGATACGTTTATTTGTTGCACCGTAAGTCTGAGTGCTTTGAGAAATTCAAAGAGTACAAAGCTAAAACGGAGAAGCGACATAATAAAAGTATCAAGTCACTACGATCTGATCGTGGTGGCGAATACTTGCTTGGGGAATTCAGGGAATATTTATCAGAGAATGGGATAGAATCCCAGTTGACTGCACCAGGCACACCCCAGCAGAACGGTGTAGCAGAGAGAAGGAACCGGACTCTTTTAGAGAGTGTTAGATCGATGATGAGTTATTCGGATTTACCCAAGTCCTTTTGGGGACATGCCTTAGAGACAGCAGCTTATCTTCTGAACTTAGTACCTTCTAAGTCGGTTCCTAAAACCCCTTTAGAATTGTGGACCGGGGACAAACCGAGTCTGAGACACATTCGGATATGGGGTTGTCCAGCACATGTGCTGAACAAGAACGCGACTAAGCTAGAATCTCGTACAGAAGTAAAGCTGTTTGTAGGCTACCCCATGGGAACAAAAGGTTATTTATTTTATAGTCCTAAGGATCGGGATGTCACTGTTAGCACCAATGCAAGATTCTTAGAGGAAGACTATATAATGAATCACAAACCCATGAGTAGTATCGTTTTAGAGGAATTAGTGGGAGGGACGAATAATGAACCTGTAGTACAAGTAGAACAACCACGGCAGCCTGTGCAACCGGTCACTAATACCGCACCAGTTCCTCGTCGTAGTGGGAGGGTTGTTCGACAGCCCGACAGATTCATGTTTTTGGGAGAGTCTTCGGACTTGGTCTCTGGTGAACATGATGATGATCCCCGGACATACGAAGAGGCAATACAAGACAAAGATGCAAGTCTTTGGCAAAAGGCAATGAATTCTGAGATGGAATCTATGTATTCTAATCAGGTCTGGGAGCTCGTGGAACCACCCAAAGGTGTAAAACCTATTGGATGTAAGTGGGTCTACAAGAAAAAGAGGGGATCAGACAAAAAGGTGAAAGCCTGGAAAGCAAGACTTGTTGCGAAAGGGTATACTCAGAAAGAAGGTATCGATTATGAGGAAACCTTTTCGCCGGTAGTCATGCTTAAGTCAATCCGTATTCTTTTATCTATAGCAGCTCATCTCGATTATGAGATTTGGCAAATGGATGTCAAGACAGCTTTCCTTAATGGAAATCTTGAGGAAACCATCTATATGCAGCAACCAGAGGGATTCATTAAAGAAGGCCAAGAGCATCTTGTATGTAAGCTGAAGAGGTCTATTTATGGACTTAAACAAGCTTCTAGGTATTGGAACATTCGCTTTGATCAGGCAGTCCAGTCATATGGATTTGATCAATGTCCAAGCGAAGCATGCGTGTATAAGAGATGTGAGGGAAATGCAGTGGTTTTTCTAGTGCTTTATGTTGATGACATTTTACTCATTGGAAACAATGTTAAGATGTTGTCTTCAATAAAGGCATGGTTGTTCAAACAATTTGAAATGAAGGACTTAGGTGAAGCAGCATACATCCTTGGGATCAAACTTATAAGGGATCGCAAGAAAAGGATGTTGGCTTTATCTCAGGAGCCCTACATAGATGACGTATTAGCTCGTTTTAACATGCAGGACTCCAAGAAGGGTAATTTACCCTTCAGACATGGAGTTACTCTATCAAAGAGGCAATGTCCTTCGACACCTAAGGAGATAGAGAACATGAAGGCAGTTCCTTATGCTTCGGCATGTGGGAGCCTAATGTATGCAATGTTATGTACGAGGCCTGATATCTGCTTTGCCGTGGGCATGGTTAGCAGATACCAGTCAAACCCAGGACAAGAACATTGGAGTGCCGTAAAAGCAATACTCAAGTACCTGCGAAGGACTAAGGAGTATATGCTAGTTTACAAGTCCTCTGATTTATTGCCTCTGGGATATACCGATTCGGATTTCCAGACGGATAAGGATAAGAGAAAGTCCACCTCGGGATGTGTTTTTACTTTGGGAGGTGGAGCCGTAATATGGAGGAGTGTGAAGCAGAAATGCATCGCGGACTCAACCATGGAAGCCGAATATGTGGCAGCCTCGGAGGCAGCCAAAGAGGCTATATGGTTCCGAAACTTCCTGCTGGATTTGGATGTGGTTCCTAATCTGCCACAGCAGATCACGATTTATTGTGATAACACTGGTGCTGTGGCGAATACCAAGGAACCGCGGGCCCATAAGGCAGCGAAACACATAGAGCGTAAGTATCACCTCATACGACAGTTCGTTAAGCGAGGAGATATCATTGTGGCTGACATAGCATCGAAGGATAACCGGGCAGATCCTTTCACGAAGAGCTTACCAGCTAAGGCTTTTGAGGAGCACGTGGAAGCGATAGGAGTCAGATACTTTGCCACATAGTTATATATAGTTGGTAGTGGATTGCTTGTAATAGACACTGATATACTCAAAGAATATCTTGAGTATAAGTGGGAGATTGTTAGGGTTATACTGAAATATTCGTTTGAAGTATATAACAATTATTTGAGAATCTTCAATGCATGTTTTCACATTGTCTGTATATTATATATTGTAGACAATTTAGTATCAAATGGGATAGCAGAAGATTAGATTGTCAGATTCCTTATATAATATAATAAAGGTTCACAGTCGCAGTGGTGTTAGACAAACCACTGGAACGGCTGAAGTATTATTTGGAAATAGTTTGTCTTGACTATTGAATAATATTTATATACTTTGTGTATATTGAACGGGATCAAAATAGTAGAATAATTGTTTCTTTAATTCTGACAATAAAGAACTAAGATTCTATGATGTTATTAATGCTTAAGTTCTTAATCCGGATATAGTGATTGACACTTGTATTTAATGCACATGCCTTGACTCATAAATTAAGTAATTTATTTTAAATTACGAATTTATGTATTGGGCAATGACATTATATACAGAGTGGGATATTGACTATAAAAGGAAACCGTGTCCGAAAAATATATTCGGGTGATGATGTCCTCTTGAAAGCTCATAAAGATAATTATGCTTTAGTCCTGCAGGCAGATTTGTTCTTGCATAATTATAAGGTTGAGTGGATGATCAAGGATAAAAGATATTAATTAAATTAATTGTCAGAAATTAATTTAATTAATGGACATGCGATATCTTAAACATGGGGAATTTATAAGCAATTAATATGGGAGCCGAATTAAATAATTAATTTACGGAATTAGGAAAGGTAGTGCAAATATTAGTTCTTTAGTGGATAGAATTAATATTTAATGACATTGGGCCTGGCCCGGAATGTCATTAGAAGGCCTGACCTAATGATCCATGATCCCTGCTGTAGCCTATATATATTCTCGTTCTTCTAAAGCTGAAAAACACACCAAAACGAATTAATCCTAGAGTCAGAGAGAGGCAGACGTTTTTCTCAAGGAGACAGCTAGGGTTTTGGGTTTTCGAAGCTTTAAGGAGAGGCACACCTTGGGAGATCGAAGGCCACACTTCGTCCAAGGAGAATCAAGGAATACAGTAGAAGACGTGGATTTGAATCGCTTGCGCCGTAGCGATTAAGGTTAATATTCTGTTCGAACTTTTAATTAGTATCATAAAACGCAGGACCAAGGTCCGATTGTTGCTACACCACCATATCTCTGAAAACTTCATTGTGCTTCTTCCCTGTAGAGATGACCTTATTCCTTACCACAAACAACTCAGTCAGAGAGAGATCTCTGAGAAATTGACTTGAAACATGTTTGAGTCCATGGCCTTCTTTCTGTAGTTCAAATGATATGTTGACCATCCATCCTCTTCTTGGAAGAACAGCAACTGACACAGTAGAAATGATATCATTTAACACCTCGTGATAATCATGTAAATCCTTGTACTTGTTCCTAAAGGAGTCAAAGATATCTTTTACTTCGTCATCATTATTATCTTGAGTGACCTCTGGAAAATCAAACACAGATCTAGCAATATCACATTCATATCCATCTTTGTGTAAGTTGGCAAGTCTCCTTTCCCTACGAATCCGTCTTTGATTTTCTAACTTCTCCCTCGCTTTCCTTAGCTCAGCAAAATCTCTAGAGACATCAGCAATATCTTGAGGATTTGCAATTTCATACTCTTCAGGAGGGAAGATGTCATTGTGATATGCAAGTTCATCAGCAAAGACTTCCTTGTCTGGGATTTCACCTTCTTCCAGATCATCATCATCAGCACCAACCATCCTTATCACTCTGTCATCAACAAACTCAGGGATGTATTCATCATGACTGTAACTGAATTGACCTCTAAGAGCAGAGTCAATCAATTCTTCAGACACCCCTGTGATCACCCTTTTTCCTCTTGCTTTTTCTGCTGCTCTCTCCCCCTCAGTTGAGTAATCCTCTCTGGAAGGTTGAGATGCCAGCAACTTAGCTTCAAGAGCAGCCAACCTTTGTTCCATAGTAGATTTAATCTCCACTAACTCCTCCCGTAGAACAAGATTCTCAGCTTCAAGATGTTGAACTTTGAACTTCAGAGCTTCAAATTCTGTCACAGATACAGTTGGAATTGCAGATTCAAGTGTAGGTTGGGCTGTTGGGTTCTCACTTATTCGTTCTGTAGGTGTTTCTCTCGTTTCACTCAAAGCTAGAACACTCAGTGGGTCAGAGGGTTTCTGTATAGCAAGTTCTGTAGGTGTTTCCCTCTCACTCAAAGAAGTTCCAGCATCCTTAAATGTACCTGCAGAAGAAATCTTCTTAGCCTCTTCTAGAGAGGTCACAGAAGGTGCAATGAAGGTTCGTGAGCCTTCGTCCTCAGTTTCCTCGTCAGATGAATCTGAGTCATTAGAAACAAGTTGCCAACTACTCGAAGGTAGTGAGTCCTTAGTTGGATCCTGAGTTGGAATCTCAGGGTGGGTAGACACAGGGCTCGAAGGATGTGATCCTTGAATAGGCGAAGCACCCTGGTTTCCCACAACTGCCTTTGACGGCGAATGACTTTGTGACAAGTCCTCTATAACTGGCACACTTCCTGATATGAAGGGCTCAGAGACAGATTGCCGTTCACCTTCGAGAGGTGAAGAGTCCCTTAAGGGATCTGGGAATGTTCCTCCCAGGGGGGTAGACAAGGATGGAGAATTTGGCAATTCATCCAAGTTTCCCCCAGAAGCCTGTGAAGGCACTTGATCCTGAATAGGATCAGAAACAACAGTGTCTATCCCTGACATGGACGACAAAGTGTTGGCAACCGTCAATTCTTCAATTGTGTGTGCAACCTCACTGTGCATTGGAATATCATGTGGCTGAGGTGGTGAAGAAATAGACATATCTGCAGTTGTCTCAGGTTCTATTCTCCTTTCCTGACTACGAGACAGAGCTGCAGTTTCAGAAAGATTCTCCTTGTGTGGTGCACTGAAGGCACTTTCTCCCTCTCTCTCAGAAATAACAAGTGGTTGGCTGAGGGGTTGAGAAGTTTCTGCTTCATGGATTTGTGAAGTGATGCCTTGGTTATGAATTTGGGGGATTTCAAATTCACTGGCATTTGTGATAGGTGGTGAAAGCTGATTGGAATCCAAAAGATTCTAAACCCAATCAGGTGCACTAAATGACAAGTTGTCAGAGTCAGAAGGAATACCTGACTGTAGCAGTGGATTGTAGGTGTTGGTCAAAAGCTCATCAACATCCATCATGAGATCATCAGAAGGTGCAACTACAGTGGTTTGAACAGGAGTATTCACTTCATCCTCAGAATCAGTGAAATTATCCTGTAATGAATCCTCTCCTTCAGATTGAGCATTGTTGTCAGAGGATGTTTCTGCATCTTCCACTATCACTTCTTCTTCAACTGGAGAAGTTTGAGCCTCAGGAACATTGGCTTGACTAAGTGGCTCAGTAACTTGCTCAGTTTGTTCTTCAGGGACCTCCTCAACAACCTCAGGAACAACAACATTCTGAACAGGTGGTGGAGGCAAGTTCTGGTTGTTTAGAAATTCTTGCATTGCCTCCGGAAGGACCACATGTTCATTATTGGTGTAGTTCTGATGGCTCTCCAGCATAGAGATTACCCTTGTGGCATGAAAGAGCATATGACATTGTCTATATTAGGATAGACAGCTCTTTCAGCAGGAGTCAACTATTGATTCAGCACTATCTGGAAGAACCGAGGATAGAGAAGTACATTTCTGTTCTTCCTTAAGGAGTCCTGAAAAGCTCCCATGATTAGATGTCCCAGATTTATCCTTGTATTCTGTGCTATGGCAATCCCAATTTCTTGGTTGAAAGTAGTGATGCCATGGAATCCTCTAGTCTTGGTGCAAATACATGAGAGATGGAATTAAAGAAGAAATTCCATTCTCGAGGTAAGTGCTTGACATATAGCTTGGCTGGAAGTTCACCATCTGCTTCCCTCTGACAGTGGATAGCATAGAAAAAATTGATCCTTTCAGCTCTGTCAAGTACTGCCTCGAAATCCTCAGTTGGCAAATGGAGTGCATTGTTCAGGGTGTGTTCATTTATAATGAGTGTTCTTCCCTGAATGACAGACTTGAGTCCAAATACCTGTCCTTTATTTACAACAGAAACAGAAGACAGAAAATCTCGTAGAAGAGATTTGTTAAGATAAACAGACTCTGTCATAGAAAATCGTGCAAATGAAAATTCAGACATATATCGAACCCAGCGTCGATAATTTGCTTGCGTAATCAAATTATTATTCTCAACAATTGTGAAATTTGTTTTCGGAATATCAAAATTTGCAGCCATTTTTAATTAGAATTAAAAATGATTATAAATTTCGTTTCACGAATAATGTCGAACAAATATTCACTTATTTTACGAAAATAATTAATTAAATACGCTCCGTAAAACCCTAAATTCAAGAATTTCGGATTTCGATGAAATAACTATATGTTGTTCCTCTCGAAATTCTAAGAATTATGGGATCGATCTCGCAAATTTTCGACACAAGAATCACGTAGAAATCTAGCCTAGAAGTTGAAAAGCTCCGAAAAACCCTTTCGAAAAACTGTAATGGATCGTGAAAAGGCTTGTATGTAAAGAAAGCTTTTGTCAAGGGGAATCCAAAACTAGTCTTAGATTGAAAAAATGGGCAAGAATCAGTGGTGATATGTGGATTTAAAAACCGACGAGTTCGAGTTTTGAATATGGCAGGGGAGAGGTTTCTCGACTGTGTGTATAGGTTGTGTATATGTATCAGTAATTGGGAGAGAAAAGAGTCTAAGTGTTGTACATATATACACAGACATATACTAGGCGCAACAAAGTAAAAGACTGAAATAGTCCTTATACTGGACACAGTATATGGGTTTTGCGCATCGATTGAAAAGACGGTGTTGCCCTCTATACATGACAGTATAGAGGCGCAACATTTGACTCGAGATTGACTTATAACTTAGATGAAAAAAAAACGAGATGAAGAGTGGAGTTACAAGGAGAGGTAGCGGCGCAACATTTGACTCGGTCAAATGTTGCGCTACATGTGTAACTTGTACTCTAAAAAAAATGCTAAGTGTATACAGCCAACTACAAGTACTGATCCTGCGCGCAAGTTTTGACTAGTCAAACCTTGCGCTTGGGTTCAGTACAAACATACAACTCAAGTTTTTATTGAATTATTTCGATCGAAACAAAATAATTTAATAAATTGCTTGAATAAATCACAATTAATCTAAATAAAGTTAAACTAAATTAAAATTAGTCAACCACTATTTAGTTAATTATGCTGCAAGTATTTTAATTGAAATTCAATTAATGGTCAACTTAAAATAATTTGAATTGCTTCAAATCCATTAATCAAATATAATTAAAATATGAATTAAATAAATACTAATATTCATTAATTGAATATAAGCACTTAAATAATTCAAGAAAATTAATTCTAAATATCTACCACTTAGCAATTAATCACATAATCACATAAAATCATGCAAATCATATAAATCATGGCAAATAATTAAAACTAATTATCAGATAAATATGTAAAATACTGGACGCACTTTGTAAATTCACAAGTCTTGAAAATATGTATATCTGAAAACTTGTGAACTTACGAACAAATTGCAGTTATTTATTGTCTAATTAATTAGACATATTTAACATCCCAAGTTCACCAACCAGTCTAGAGAAAGTGGATTCGTCTAGTGGTTTGGTGAGGATGTCTGCAATCTGTTGATCAGTAGGTACAAAGTGTAACTCGACTGTTCCATTCATGACATGCTCGCGAAGGAAATGATACCTGATATCAATGTGCTTTGTCCTGGTGTGTTGAACAGGATTGTTGGCAATGGCAATGGCACTCGTGTTATCACACAGAATCGGAATTTTATCCAACATGAGTCCATAATCTTGTAGTTGATTCCTCATCCACAAGATTTGAGCACAGCAACTTCCAGCAGCTATGTATTCAGCTTCTGCTGTAGACGTAGATACGGAGTGTTGCTTCTTGCTATACCATGACACCAACCTTCGTCCAAGAAACTGACAGCTTCCTGAAGTACTTTTCCTATCAATCTTACATCCTGCAAAGTCAGAATCTGTATAGCCAATCAGATCAAAACCTGTATCTTTAGGGTACCAAATCCCTAGATTGGGGGTTCCCTTAAGATACCTAAAAATACGCTTAACAGCTATAAGATGAGACTCTTTAGGATCAGCCTGGAATCTAGCACATAAACAAGTTGCGAACATGATATCTGGTCTACTAGCAGTTAAATACAAGAGAGAGCCAATCATACCTCGATACTTCGTGATGTCAACTGACTTACCAGATTTGTCTTGATCAAGTTTGACAGCAGTTGGCATAGGGGTTTTGGCAGTAGATGCTTCTTCCATTCCATATTTCTTCAGAAGATCCTTGATGTATTTAGATTGGCAGATAAAAATACCGTCAGGCTTCTGAATAACTTGAAGTCCTAGGAAGAAGGACAATTCTACCATCATGCTCATCTCATACCTGCTCTGCATCAGCTTAGCAAATATCTCGCATAAAAGATCATTAGTAGAACCAAATATAATGTCGTCGACATATACTTGTACAAGAATTATATCATTCTTATGCTTTTTATGGAAAAGAGTTTTATCGATGAAACCTCTGGTGAAACCATTTTCAAGTAGGAACTTGGAAAGAGTGTCATACCAGGTTCGAGGGGCTTGCTTCAGGCCATAGAGGGCTTTGAAGAGAAAGTATACGAAGTCTTCAAATTCCTTGTCTTCAAACCCAAGGGGTTGTTCAACATAGACTTCTTCTTCCAGATCACCATTCAGGAATGCACTTTTCACATCCATTTGATATACTTTGAAGTTGGAGTGTGCAGCAAATGCTAAGAACATCCTGATTGCTTCAAGCCTAGCAACTGGAGCATAGGTTTCATCATAGTCAATTCCTTCTTCTTGCGAATAACCCTTTGCAACCAGTCTTGCCTTATTCCTCGTAACAATACCATCTTCATCCAGTTTGTTTCTGAAAACCCATCTAGTGCCAACTATAGATTTTCCTTTAGGTCTTGGCACCAGCTTCCAAACTTTCTGCCTTTCAAATTGATTGAGTTCTTCCTACATTGCAGATACCCAATCTGGATCACTTAGAGCCTCTTCAACTTTCTTTGGTTCTGTCTGAGACAAGAATCCAACAAAGTTGCATTCATTCTGAGTTGCTCTTCTAGTCTACACTCCTGTGTCTGGATCACCAATGATTTGTTCAACAGGATGGTCTCTACTCCATACCCTTTGTCTTGGCAGATTCAATCTTGATGATTCACCATAATCATAGTTGTGTTGAGTGTGATGACTAGTAGATCCACTTTGACTTGCTCCCCCTGAGCTGATGTTAATTCTATTTGATGATCCTCCACTTTGACCACTGTGATCATGATGATCATTTGTATTGTTGCCAATACTTCCTCCAGATGGTTCAGGATAAGCACTTCCTCTATTTACATTAAGTTCCCTAGCATCAGCTTCAAGTTCATCTTCTCCTATATAGATGTCTTCTAAATTCTCAAATTCCAGAGAATCAGATTCATTTTCCTTTTGGAGACTTGGGAGCTTGGTATCATCAAATCTTACATTGATGCTTTCAATCAGCTTGTCGTCGTTGATCAGATAAACCCTGTAGGCCTTAGACTCTAAAGAATAACCCAGAAATATGCCTTCTTCAGCTTTGGCATCAAACTTTCCCAGATGCTCTTCTTTTAACACAAAGCATTTTGCACCAAACACATGAAAGTAACTCAGTGATGGTTTTCTGTTGGCCATTACTTCATAAGGAGTCTTATCCAAATCCTTGTTAATCAGGGTACGATTTTGAGTGTAGCAAGCAGTGCTTACAGCTTCAGCCCAGAAACAGATTGGAAGTCTTGATTGACTAATCATAGTCCTTGCTGCTTCAATCAAGTTTCTGTTCTTCCTTTCTACGACACCATTTTGTTGTGGAGTCCTTGGAGCTGAATACTGATGAGAGATGCCCTTATCAGTACAGAAGTCATTAAGAACAGCATTGCGAAATTCTGTTCCATTATCTGATCTGATTGCCCTTACTGGCAGATTTGCTTCCTTTTCAATCTTCTTAATATGATCAATGATGACGAGTGCTGCTTCATCCTTTGAATGTAAGAATAATACCCATGTGTATTTTGAGTAGTCATCGACGATCACAAGAGCATATCTTTTCCTTGATATAGAAGGAATGTTGACTGGTCCAAACAGATCCATATGAATCAGTTGAAGGGGTGAACCAATATTAGTCATGCTTTTGCTCCTGTGTGATGCTTTCTTTGACGTCCCTTTTTCACATGCATCACAGAGTCCTTCTTGACAGAATTCCTTTTGTGGCAGTCCTCTCACAAGTTCTCTTTTGACTAAAGAGTTCATAGTCTTAAAGTTCAAGTGTGAGAGCTTCCGATGCCATAACCAACTATCATCAGCAGAGGCCTTGCTGTAGAAACACTTGACCTCCCCCTTACTTGCTGAATCTATGTCGGCTATAAACAAACTTGATTTTCTTACACCACGGAGTGGAAGATCCTTGTTCTTCCGGTTCTGGATCAAGCAAACTTCCTTTTGAAAGATTACGTCGTATCCTTTGTCACAGAACTGACTGATACTCAGTAAGTTGTGCTTGAGTCCTTCCACCAGAGAGATATCTTCAATGATGACATTTCCAACTTTCAGCTTACCATATCCCGTTGTAAATCCTTTGCTGTCATCTCCGAAGATTACAATTGGGCCGGTTCTCATCACCACATCTGTGAGCAGGGACTTTTCTCCAGTCATGTGTCTTGAACAACCACTATCAAGAACCCACACAACTTTACTTTTCCTTCCTGTGCCCTGCATTCACAAATGGATTAAACTTTCTTTGGTACCCAGACGTTCTTGGGTCCAGGTGGTTTAGTAGAAACAGGATTATCAACAGAAACTGGTTTAACATGTGCTTGTTCAGGGGTGACTGGACTCTTCTCCTTTTTAGTCTTAGCAGAGGTGCTTTTAGACTTGGAGTTTGGAGTTTCCTTCTTCTTAGAAGGACTAGTAGTCTTTGCCACAGGGGCAACAGAAGGTGCAGGCATATTCATATTCATGGTAGATGGTGTGCATTTAACATGGTAAAACATGCAGACATCATATTCATGGCACATTGCATGCAACCTACTCTACCACATGGCAAATGAACAACATTCATGTTAACAGTATTAGGCATGCTAGAAACAGAATTATCTACTTTAATCACTTTACATGCATGAGTAAGATGATTAGTAGAATTGCAATTATTACAAACCTTCCTAGCATTAGAATTCCTAGAATTGGTGTTCTTAGTATCTAACTTGCCATTCCTGTTGTTCTTCTTTTTGTTGGAACTAGTACTTCCTAATCCAATTTTATCTGAGTCATCTCTGACTTGAGAATTAGAAGGTACATCATGTGATTCCTGTTTTACTTGAGGCGTAACAACTTCCTCATTTTTCAACTCTTCCTTGATGACAAGGTCTTCTTCTATCAGAGGTTCTGTTTGTGACTTTCTAAAGATAGGGGTCTTGGTGTTCTTTAGAATTTTAGGTACATTTGTTCCATCAGGAGCATTCTCAGTTCCTGCTGAAACAAATATGCCTTCATTCTCTTTTCTATTCTTTCTTTTAGCACTTTCCAAAGAACTATAGTCAAGGCCAATAGCAACCTTCTTATCAACCCTTTGACTATCCAAGATCTCTTTCTGTAGAAAAGCAGAGTTCTGATAGGCCCTAAGCTTAGTTTCTAGGTCAGCAATCTGAGACCTAAGAGACTCCTCAATTTCTGCACTACACTTCTCCTTATTCTCTAGATATTCAATTCTATCTTTAAGGTTAGTGTTCATGAGTTTCTCTAAAGCTAATTCGTCTACACGTTCTTCAAGTTTAGCTATCTTTAGAGAAAGACTACAGTTATCTGATTCTGAAGCTAATAAACTAGTGTACAAGTTATACAT